>NC_051162.1:101249210-101369228 GCF_013339745.2 Dermacentor silvarum
CGTAACCCCAGCAATTCCGGACATCGCCTTTAGTTCACAGCTTTTACACCACGTGGCGTACGGACCTTTAAGATTCGAAATTCGCGCGATGACGCACGAAGTATACTGGACGATAACAGAATACACGTTGTAACAATAAAATAAAAATAAAAAAAAGGACCACGCCAACAGCTTTCACCGTCGAGCATGGACGAGCGCGAATCAGGATACTGATCTGATAACCGCCGCGCGTATAAGACGAGCGGCCAGCTAGTCTACTGTGAATCAGCATTTTGCTGCTATTGATAGTCGTTTAGAGGCTCAGCCCCGCTTCGAGAAAGCGGGTGCAGAATCTTGAAAGAGCGGCCTCCGCCCCCCCCCCCCCCCCCTTCCGTCCATCTTTTCCTCGTCCATCTTTTTGTCCGATCGAAAAAAAAAAGCAAAATGCCCTTTTGTCGCTTCATTTCTCGAAAGCTGATTCTGAAATAATAATGTAAGCTTGCTAAATGGTCGCGATGGGCGCATGTTTCAGGATATGCATTCGCATGATTGACACCCTTATCTCGGTTGGCCTCAGTTTACGAGTCCATTTGCGCATTTGCGTGCAGGTGCCTATCGAGTTATGTTCACTGCCACGGAATTTCTGTTTTTCGAAGGCGAAAGCCTTAGGTGCATGGCTATATTTCGGTGCCATTGGCAGTGACCTTGGCGAAACCGCGCCGTAACGAAAATGGCCGACCCGCAAAGAGTAAAATCACGTCAACAAAGCTCGGATTGACGTCAGTTTTCTCAGGGAGGTTCCTGTGAACAAAGTAAATTAGTAGCTCTGTAAAGAAGATTTGCTACATTTCAGCCGAACACCTTTTCTAAGTTCTTGGTAAGCGACGGGTGTAAATGCAGAAAATCATCTGTAACTGGTCAGTGTTCGAAGACCTGCTTCACTGCACAGGGCATAGCCAGAAATTTTGTTCGGAGAGGGGGGCTCACGTTGCAGCGCGGCCTCCTCCGATAGAATTTGTCGAGGGATCAAATACATTAATAATAACTGCATTGCCATTGCCAATGTCATTGTATATTGGAGGCTGCAAACAAACTACTGAGTGCTACCCACTGTCAAGTAAATATGTATTTTTTCATAAAAGAATATATTCATATGTCCCAAAAATAGTGGCAGAAATAACTGATATCAATGCTTCCGCGTTCTTTTGTCTATTTAATCAGCAAATAAAATATCACACGAACTTTAGAACGTCAGAATATCACAATATATCAGTTCCAAACCAGCAAAGCAGTGCATACAGCTGGTGCGAAAAACGTAAAGGCCATGAAAAGAACAAGTTGAGGAGAAATATTTTGACAAATCTTTGTCATTAAACAACCTTGTTTACTTTTTTGTACAGTCGCGAGCAGAAGTTTGGAGACCGTGCATCAGCAAAAAATTTAATATATTCAAGCGCAGCTGCACCGCCCCGAATTGGCTTAATACGTTGTACTGGTCCATCACGCGCACGTAGGCTTGCGCTCTTGATTACAGCCGGAATGCCCAGGCTTCGAAAGAAAAAAATAAAATCGTGGCAGCAGAGAGGCTCGGCCTTTCTGTACCGACGTGGTAGCGGCCCGCTACGTGCTGACGCGCGTTCCGAGGGACCGTAATAAAGCTTTATTATACCATCTACCATACCTTTGGTCCACAAACTTTTGCTCGTGACTGTACATATGCAACGGCCAGGAAAAAACCTCAATGGCGCTGTTCTTCGTTGTAATAGATTGCGCATGAGCAGTTGTTACCGGGCGTGTATTGTAATTACACCGATAATATAGTCGCAACAGTGATTACATATAAGAAGCAGGAGTTCTGCAACATGCACATTAGAAATGCGAAAATAGAATGGAATATGCAAGTGCGAAGATACAAGTTGATAAAGGGCACAAAAGTGTCAATGGTAACAAAATGCACTGTTTGTATACACAAAGCATCGCAGCAAGATGTTAAATATATGTATAAGTATCCAATAAATCCACGTATTCAAGCAAACGTCACTGTATGTAATGCGTCAAACAAGACAAATAGACATGTTGCGCAGTCACACATAGTAGTGCTTTACGCATAGAAAGACAGACGACCAGGCAAGAACAAAACTATGATCGCAGAAATCGTGATATGTTCCAGAAGGACCGCCTGCTGGGCTAGTTGGTGTAACATAGTTACTTTCAGTTTGGCAGAACAGTTTGGTTCTCCTAGAAGCTGACAAGGAAAGTGGATTTGTTTGTTATGCCGAAAGGCACGTTCAATGAAAAAGCCCAAGCGGCAGTGGACAAGAACTTTGTGGCTGTTTAAAAAAGTGCAGAGAGGGTTAAGACTAAGTTCATCAAATTTTGTAAGGACTTGGAATTGAATGATCTTGCTAGTGCTATTAGAAATAGTAAGGGGAACAGTCTGAAGGTTTTCTTTTCTGCAAAAACACATAAGGTAGATGTCCCTTTCAGAACCATTGTGAGCGAAGGGGGGGGGGGGGGGCTTCGCAAAAGAATGTTAGTCAGTTTTTACTGAAGAGCCTTAAGTGACTCACGGTTGTTGATCCTTTTCGCGTGAGGAAATCTGAAGAAGTCACTGAATATGTGAAACACAACGAGAGTATAGATTATGGCTTGTCTGTCGACGTTGAGGACTTGGTTTATTCAGTACCTCAAGATAAGCTTTTAGTTGCTGTTAGGAAGTGCATTGAACAGAGTGGCGAATGCGATTTCCAAAACTCTGCTTGCTTGTCGGTTCATTATTTAACGCTTTTAGAATTTTATCTTAGTGTAACATTTATTGTTTTAAACGAGCAGCCTTTTCTGCAACGTTGACGAGTGTGTATTGGGTCTTGCGTGGCTCCGATTCTATGCGACATATTTTTAGCTGATATGGACAGTGTGCTTGATTTAAATTTTAATGGGGAGAAGCTATTCAAAGTATTTCGGTACGTCGATGACTTTTTAATTCTTTTAAAGAAGAGGACGGTTTCACTGCCCCTGGGAGTATTTAGATGTTTTTATTCAAGATGGGCAGGGTTTAAATTTCACTCATGAATTGCTTGGAACTGATGGGTTACAACTCCTGGATCTCAGGCTAAAATTTAGTGTAGGCCATGTTTGCTGAGAGTACCTCCCACGGGTTAAGAAGTGTCCCCTGCCTTTTGACTCTGCCCACCCTAAAATAGTAAAAAGGCACATCGCATTACAATGTCTGGATGCTGCGCTCCGTAAGTCATGCCCGCATTCAATGCAGCATAGATTTGACAATCAGATTGGTCGCCTTTTAGCAGCGGGATTCCTTGAGTGGCTTGTTGTTGCGGTGGCCGAGTCTATCCTGCAGAGGGTAAAGAACAGAGCTGGAGCGGAAAGGGCTGACACCCAGCGATGGATGGCGAGACCCGTAGCCATGCCTTATATGCATCAGGTCTCGCACAACCTGAAGAAGGTCGCGAACAGGCATCGTATTCCTGTGGTCTTCGCGGCTCCTAATAAGCTATCCAGGCTCTGCCCTCGAATTTGCGGTGACAGGAAAGAAGGTTGCCAAACAAGCCAAGATAGCCGCTTCGTGGGGTGTGCGACAGGAGTGGTATACTCCGTCCCCTTGTTGATCGGGAAGGTGTACATCGGCCAAACCGAACGGTTCATAAACGACCGTCTCAGGGAGCATGCGCTCAAAGTTAAGAAAAAAGAGGACAAGTATGCACATTTGGTTGCCCACATCATTACGTGTGGTTGCGAGGCACGATTTTATGAGACAACTATCTTAGGCAAATCAACAAGCTACACGGCTCGAGTGGCTCTAGAAGCATTCTACATCCATAAGAACTCGGATATTTCTATAAGCGAAGCGTCAATTCTTTTGCACAGTGCCGAACTGAACTATTTGAACTCTGTTGCCTGAGGGACATAGTACTGTTAACTTTTTTAGATTTCTTTTTATCACCTCGCATGGGAAAGGGGCGTGACACAGGTGTACGTTGTTCACCTTATAAATCGGAGGGTTTGTTGACTGAAATAAACGGTTGGTAGTAGCGCTCGTCCGCGTCTGTCGTGTCTTCGTGTGTGTTGTGCGTACTTTTTTGCGCTATGTCTGAAAGTAACTCGTGATATGTACTTGGGCCATGCGGCGGTCGTGACAGCACCATATGGGTAGATAATAGAGGAATAATGCAGAAATCAGTACGAAAATGTGTAATTTAACTGCCTGCAGAGCGGCGACAAATTTTCTGCACCCAAAATTAAGGAAGGGTATTGCTTCGGTTAAAAAAAGAAGTAAAAGCGGGTAGCTAAAAAGGAAAGAAAAGACCAAACGAAATCCAAAGATGATGCGGCAAGTTAAACTGCCCAATATCCGAGCGTGTTTGGTGGAAAACGCCGCGAGGGCCGGGCTTTCAATAAACAAGGTCGGTAAAATTGGTTATTGATGTCCTCGTAGTTTTAGTTTTCACACAATAACTTTGATCATGATGCTACCTGTTTGAATAAGCGGCGATAATTTCTGCAGTTTTAGAAACTAATGAACAGTCATACGTTTTCATAATTACGAGTTTATGGACCTGAAGGAACAGAACTTTTACTTGCATTGATTTTTGCCGCTTCGCTATCTAAAAGACAAACTTCACTTGGCGGGAAGTTTAGTGAAGCGGTCAATGACTTTGGACACGTTGATGCCGACGTCTCTGTGTACGTATATAAGCGCCTGCCTAACAATGTGTTCTCTGACATTGTAGAGCGCAAGTAGTTTTTAGTAATCTCATGTAAAAAAAACACCGCATATCCACGGGGTGAATGATGAGTGGGCGAAGCTCCGGAGGGAATCATCGGTAAACCGTGAATCTTCCGTTTAATTCGCCCAGTCTCGCCGCACTAAATCGAACGATTGACTTCCACCAATGACACGCGAAATATGTGACGTCATTCCTATTTTATAACAGCGCCCTTCATTATAATTGCACTATCTCCCGCTTAAGGGGACGCTAGCACAAACGCGTTAGAAACGTGCAGTACTCTCTAGTAAGGGGAGAGGCCACAGCGTCTTACGCAGCCGTTTACACATGCCGGAACGTGCACCGCGTTTTCCGACGCCATCACATGACTGCTGAGAGAGTATAACCCCCGTATTCATTAACGCTCCTCGACTTGAACTTGACTTGCCACCGCCTTCAACGCGTTTCGAACGCGCTGCCCAAGGCGGTGGCAAGTCAAGTTCAAGTCGAGGAGCGTTTATGAATACGGGGGTAAGGCGGAGAGGCCACAGCGTCTTACACCAGCTTCTTACACGGGCCGTAACGCGCTAGCACCAATGCGTTAGAAACGCGCAGTCTTTCGTTAATGTTGGGTATTTATTGTCATCGTGGTGCGTGTGTCCATGTGCGCTTCGTGGCGTAGTGGTTAGCGCCGCGCGTTCGGAAGCGAGGGTCCCTGGTTCGATTCCGCGCTGCGGAAACACTTTCGGAAATTTTTTTCATAAAAGTAGACGTGGCTACCTACTACTACGACGACTACTGCTACTACTACTACTACATACTACAGAGGAGGTCTCAGCCATTGTAGAGCGCAAGTATTTGCTAGAATCTGAGGCCGTTTCTACACATTTGTATAGAACCTGCAGTCGCAATGAGAGAGGGCATCTATTCCGGTGCTAAAACCTAAAGTACTCCTTCGATGTCGTTGGCATCCTTGTTTAGGTACCTTGCACAACAGTAAACTGTTGGATACCGGCAATATCCGTCGTTTCGTCAGCAAATATGGAGAAGCAGCCTGCACCATTTACTTTTGCATCTAGGCATTTCTTTGATAATTTCACCACAAATTTCTATAATTTGGTTTTGTACATCTGGGCTCAAATGCGAGGTATTACTGGGACAACATCCAAATAGGTTCTTCAGATATGTATCTCCACAATCAGCTCGCAAATGAAGAAGCGCTCTGAAAATACCAATATTTCTGAGGGGATTTGCTTAAATCCATAGGACCACTGTCCCTATGGCCACGGAGTGCCAGACCTTGTTGTCCGCAAAAAAAAGAACCGCCTTAGTAATAGGCCGTTAACTTTCTTCTGTTTTCTCTTATTTACTTTGCCTGCCCTGGTCCAGCTGATTGATCACATCGGGCGCCCTTACTGAAAATGTTTGGAGAAAATTATCAGCTGCCTACTGGCAGTCACGCTCATATTTAGTATTTTCGTGTGTGTGTGGAAGATTGCGAGCGCGGGCTTCCATTTCTGAAACGGCTCGGACACGAGGGCTCCAGTGCGCGCATGTTAGCTCAAGTTTATAAGAACATTAAACCCATAAAGTTCCAGAATTGAATATCTAAAGCACGCCTTTGGAAATGTCAGTGCACCTTTCGCGTCATAAGTTTATGAGAACTTTATACCCATAAAGTTTCGGAATTGAATTCCATGCGCTCCGTACATTCCCCGGCCGCTGCGAGATGCCGCAAGGCGCCCGCTCGCTATCGAAAAACCCTTGAAAGTGTGTGCTCAGATGGGGCTCCTTGCGTTAGTTGAGTCCAGATGCCAAGAGCGTTGCGACAAAATCCGGCCAGAGTTCGCAATGTGCGTGCCGAAATGTCTTTTCGAGCGTGAAAAAGACATTGTTGCCAAAATCCAGAATGATTCCCGGCGCCGGTGGTTGTTTTGGTCGGCGGTGCATGCCAGCACGAAATAATTTCGGGGGGGGGGTCTGAAGTCCCATCAGTGCTACTACTGCTACTACTATTACATTATTATTAACTAACTATTATAGCGGAAGTACAACACCAATGAACGCTTTACATGAGGTCCAACGCAGTGTTTTAGCATAAGTGATGCGAATGTTCCATTACGATTATAGAAAAGTTTTCATGTGTTTTGATGCAGATTGATAGTGGAATCAACATTCTCTGGCTTCCTTATCGTGATTTTCTTTCATTTACCATAAACCACATCTCCACTATTAAATCTCTTAAGCAAACTTTAGTGGACCCTGGGCTTGGGCTCCCGTGTACTGGTGAGGGATAGTGCCCCTGTATACGCTGGGCCTCTCGTTTCCTCGCGCCACCGGCACCGTCGTTGGGCGAGCGTCGTCACGCCATGACAAGTGATATAAGTCGTTCTACTCGGCACAGAGCAGAGAACATGGAGGAAACAACGCCGGTGTACCACTTGCTTCAGCTCTTGTGCCATCCGTATCGGCAAAAGCGCGTTCCCACAACGGCGTCAGGAAGCACATCTGGCCGCTTAGGCCGGAGCAGTGGACTCGCTCCTATCGCGTGCACTCGAGCAGTATACACGCTCGCAAGAACTATCTGCAGCAACTCTGAGCATGACGGGACGCCGCGCATGCACCGGGCTACGCAAATCGCAATGAAATTGGGAAAGCTGTTCACTCTGTGCCGTAAAGACGGACCGTTGTCGTCTACAGTAGTCATTAATGCGAAAGCATTACATGAGCCATGAGGCAGAAAAGCTGGCGTCGTCCACAACGAGTGGTATCAAAAGTCAATGTGAAGTCATCAGCGTCTTGAATGAAATCAGAAGTAATAGAGAAAGTAGTAAATGGTATGACAATGGTAATTAGTAGTAATTACGGGTAGTTATTGTGAATAAGGTGAATTACAGTGAAGTGAATTAAAGTTACAAGTTAGAGTAGGGTGACTTAAGGTGGAGTCAAGTGAATTAAGGTGAAATAAACTGAATTACAATGAATTAAATTTGGTTAAGGTGGATTAAGGTGGATCACCATGTTAATTTGTAGCTACTTGGCGATGAGTTCTGAATGGTTGTGGTCTGGTGATTAAGGAACGCAGAGAAAAGAAAGCGAAGGAACGATCGCAAACAGGTTGTAATACTTAAGAACTCTTTATTGGTAATTGCTAAGAGAAGTCATAATGCTTTCGCATTCAAATCACGTAAGGATACTTAAGGTACAACTTTTTTGCGCATGCATGGGCCGCCACAGGGCTATTGCTTGAAACTCCACCGCGCCTCTACCCGTCATAAAATTCTTTGCAGTAAACCTTCTCTGTGATAGCGTTCATGATCCACCATTAAAACCCGCCATGTTTGGCTACGTCATAGTGCACAGCTATCCCTTTAATAACAACAATCTTTTTAATCTTCGGTGCTAACGTCCGTCACATCCAATTATTTGCAACGGCAGCCCCCGCCACATCCGAGTTTCACCCCACCGCCCGTATATTTCGGCCGGCAGCATACTACACTGTCAATGCTTGAAGGGGTCTCCTGCGTCTCGGCGCGAAGCTCCCCTCGCTAGAAACCGGCGTAGTTTCTGCGCGCGCTAAGAGTGCATGTTTATTTCCCCTTAAACACTACGATTAGCAACATCTAGGTTTTAAAAAATTTAATTAAATTATGTGCTTTTACGTGCCAAAACCACGATCGGATTATGAGGCACGCCGTAGTTAGGGACTCCGGAATAATTTGGACCACCTGGGGTTCTTTAGGGTGCACCTAAATCTAAGTACACGGGTGTTTTCACATTTCAGCCCCCATCGAAATGCGGCCGCCTGTGGCCGGGATTCGATCCCGTGACCTCGTGCTCAGCAATCCAACACCATAGCCACTCAGAAACCACGGCGGGTCGGAACAGATAGGAAATTGAAATGAATCACATGCATCAAAGTTTGCATTGCGAGTATTATGAAGTACAGTTTCAGTTTTTTTTCTTGCAATTTATGATATATGACAGCCTTTGTGATGACTTAAATTTCCTGTTACGTTTAGGCTACTGACACTGCACAAACTATATTTTTTTGTCATAATACAGAATACATGCAGGCACCAGAGTGCGGCTCATAAACACATCGGTATAATGAGGAGTAATTTGTGGATACATTTCTCGCTATGGATAATATAGGAGCTCCTTTCTCGCAAATATGTGTCTTGGGTCAGAGCGCTTATGCAGAAAGTGGACTGATTGTCCGCGCTTTCCGTGGAGCTACCGAAGTGACTGTGAAAGCCTTTCGCTCTTTAAAGGTGTAAGCCTTTCGATGCCAGGCTCCTGAATTATACAGAAAGAACGTGCTCGTCCGGAACCAGAAAAGTCGCAAGCATCATGCCAACGTCGAGATTACCCTTCTACGGGTTAGTGGCGTCCTTGACAAAAAAAGAAAAACTGGGGAGGGACAAGTCAGTTTTAACGACGGGCTGTCGTTCTTATCGTGATCACACATGACGACTTGCGCCAACGTACCACGCTTTGTCGGGAAGCTGTGATGGTTCATTCTTTAGAAAGGGTATTTATTTTTTCCCCTACGTAACTTACGTCACCAGGGCCCATTTAAAAATATAAAGGTCACAAGTCAGGCAGTGGTACCTAGGTGAAATGAACGCCCGAGAAAGATGGACTTGTAGTCACTTTCTTTTGGAAACGCTGATAACGTTGCAGTTTAAAGCACAATAGAACTTCGTGCACAGTATTTTTACCAAGAGCTTAACAGAAGGCTATTCAGTCGTGATATTATTAAACTTATAACTTTTTAGCAGAGACACTCTCACATGACTTCAAGAATATATAATAAAGTTCTCTGTAATTTCCACCGTGACTTAACCTATAGGTACGTTGCCGTACTTCATGTAATAATCCCAGTCAGCCTACTCACATATACCGCATTCTAATCACATCTACCATGGCCTCGGCTACATCCCAAGAAGCAATTGCCTACCTATTCTCATTGCTAAAGATTCGGTAGGCGTAAGACATGGCCAAAATTCGAATATGAATGCTCTGTATGGAATTAGCATGGAACCTTCAGTGATATAGAACGTATGCATTACACTCGAGTCTGTCCAGAAACTGGGCAGTAACATTAATTTACTCTAACTATTCATTTATCATCAGTGTTAATAAACAAAAAGCATGCTGAGCTTCTATCGCTAGGTTTGCGTCGTGAAGTCACCTGACCTTGCACAAGTTCTACAATTCTACGCTCTAATATTCCATCACAAAGAGCTCGGCGCTTGTCATCACGTATAATCTAAAAAGCAGCCTTGCCTTCAGAACGTATAGTCAGCGTCCAAAGCTTTCGCACGCCTGAAGCTGAAAAACTCGCACGCATCGTGGCATTCGGATTTACAGCGTATACTTGTCTAGAGTAAACAAAACCTTTGCATAATTTTACTGGCTGTGAGCGTAGCTGCGTTGAAAATGAACTTATTCGCAGAATCTCGGCCGCGTAAACGTTTGATGCTGACTGTGCCATTGAACACCTGTATTTTCTTTATTCTGCACACATTTTTTAATGAATGGCCTTCCAGCCAACGTCATGCAATGCTTACACCTGGTTAATTTTCAGGACAGCCATCACAGACATGACGCATTTAGTGGAACTGAACTCTTATGTAGAACGTCATTATTATCACCAATGAGGTGTAATAAATATGTAAACAAATATAGTATAATAACATTGCCTATGAAATTTTACTCAAATCTCAGGACTACTTCAAAACTTCGCCTGTTCGTCTTGTGTACCTCGCTATGCTTTCTAGGAAACTGAAAGGGCGAAAATCAAGTGTGAAATTGACATGTCCTGTGGCACCATGGCAGAAAAGAGAAGGTTTGGCTTAGTGGGACCATATGAAAAGTTCAGCTGCCATTGTGCTACTCACACACAAAGAACGACACTTTTGTATTTTATTTATAGGCTAGTAGACAAAATGATAAATGATGCTCAGTGCACGCTGGCGTGATCATGACAAAACGACTGTACCTATATGGGTCATAAACGATTCTAATAAAGTAACATTTCTGCTAACCGTCACGATCCTTTCTCATGTTTATTCAATTGTTCAAACATGTTAAATTTAGGGTAGGAGAATATTCTCACAGAATTACTAAAGAATTGAACCAGTAATTATGGTGCTGTGACCTGATTCAGCAATAGATTTAGTCAAGAACAGAACAGCAGAATGCTATATGGCAACTTCGGTAATTGTAGCCGAAAACAATGTCTTCTTTCACAACCTTGTGGGCATAATTCGAAAAGGGTGTGGTCTGTGATTGGAGTCGTTCTCTATTTTTACACGACAGGCTACATTAACACCTCCCAGAGTCTTTTCGCATAATTTCCAATACTCCTCTGCGTAAGTTGTGGTAAAAGGGTAAAAGGATATTAAGACCTTTAGTATTTCTGGAATTTTGTGAAGGTATATGGGAATGGTTCAAATGATAAGAAGCGTGCGCTCCATATTGAGGGTAGAATGTTTATGTTTCGAAGTACTGGTTTGTACTAAGCAAAGAAGCTTGTGCAATAATTCGGACAGCCATCATTTGCACCGAAGATCAGGTATAAGCAAAAATTCTGCTTTGATATATGGCAAATATACTCAGTCAAATAGCTCCAACTGTATTCCTTTGTAAAGATACTACGTCTGGGGCTGCAGCCAACTTTTCTACTTCTGTGTCTTTTAATTGCACACACTGGACGCTAGTTATTTTTGTGGTACGTTTCGAGCCGCACAAGAGTCGCACAAACACGCCTTTCCCAAGACATAGCTGAAAAGGCAAAATATTTCTTAGTAATGTCTTCATAAATATTCACCTTCAGAAAGAAATGAACTTTCAAAACACGTTACCTGGGTTTATCCTCCAAAATACAATATACCTAAAGCGCAAAAGATGTTTGGAAGCACGATCGCATGTTCTCGAAACCAGCCAGCTATTAGGAAGATGTTGGTACAGTACAAAGAAACCAAACAAGAACCGTAACCAAATGACCTGCATTTCGGAATATGGCGGAAAACCGCCAAACTAAGCAGCGACAAAGTGATAAGAAGAAGCGCGGCGCAGCTGACTTCGAACCTGCGAACTCACGATCGTGGTATCAGTGATCTTGATCTGTGGCCGCTCAACACGCTCGGCTACCATTTCGAAACGCTACAGTTAGCGAAAACTAGGTTTATGTATGTACCACAATAAATTCCGCGACCTTGTTATGAAAACTGCAATTCTGGAACGAGTTCTTTGCCATTTCAAGAGCTGCTGCTGCAACTAGCTGAAAGCTGATTTATTGAAGTTGATAAATCCCCAGGACTACGTTAGTCAATGCAATACGTTCATCGCAAATTGCTTTTTACTGGCCAAAAAAGCCTCCAAAATTTTGGCTTTTCAATAGACTGCCATACTTGAAACTTCGCCCGCAATTTGGAGCGCGTTTTCGGCCGTAAGTAATGGTACCACTTGCATGATATTTCGGGCTAAGCGCCTAGAGCCTATTTCCACGGGAATATTTAAAAAGATGGCTTCTATTATTAGTTATTTGAAAAAAAACGACGTTCTCCCATAGAAAACGCGTATGTTTTCAGAGGCGCTGTTCGGCGATGTCCCAAATTCCTGGTAATGTATAACAATTTTACACGCCTTTAATTTCAAAATCTGTTTCTTTTAGGTTCATTGTAACTACTGAATGCTACATACTGGGGCCAGATTCAGAAAAACGTTCTCACGCTAAAACTGTTCGCAGAAGCAGGTGTCAGCAAATCGTGGTGCAGCACTTACGATCGAAAAGCTTCGTGAATTCGGCCCCTGGTACTTTGTTTCTCTGTTTTAGATCTTGTCTGGTTTGGGTATCACTTCTTATAATGTTACCTTGAAAAAAGTTTTAATGCGTGTATACATGCTCCCCGCTATAATCCTCCTCGAGCGAATATGGGACTGTGTGATAAATAAATGAAAGGCGGTTCCAGTGAGTGAATCGTTCTGGTTCTGTTTTCAAGAAGGCTTAAATGTGCGTGCGATGAGGCGAAATTTAGTCACGTTGTTAGGCAGGCTAATAACCAAAGTGGGCCAAGCAGCAATAAAACATATACGTACCGCCGCAAATATACACAGGCTTCAAGCGTTGAGTTGTACGAACAATGCTGAAAATGTGTTCCTATAATAAAGTTTTACCGCATGGCCTGCATATTGGTTCTTGGTTCATTAAAGTCATGTTATTCTATTGATGGTCTAGTCGTATGCACGCCGTCATATGCAACAGCTGTCGCCTTGAGTCACCCTTGAATCACCTGTTAACAGTAAGATTGTCGAACTTAGTGTGTCCTAGTGGTTTTTCCCTCATCCCTTTGGTGCGATATCATTTTGTAGTTGGATTCATGACCTATCTCGTTAGCGAATTTATTGTAAGGATAAGACCATCCCGCGTGCAGTCGGGCCTTTTCTCTGTACTCTATTATGTCTGACTAGCGGCATTTTCAAGCTTAGTACATTAAATAAAAGAAGCAAATCAATGCAGCACTTACACCATTGAACATTGATTTGAAGAGCACAATTTTTTCATGTGCCAAGAAAATGACAATATAAGGGCGTGTAAATGGTGTCATGGCACTCAAAAACCGCTTAGCATTTAACGAAAGTGCATAAATCAGCTGCTGAATATCGTATTTGACCGTTTTTTCCCGAGGCTGTACACAATGCCGCCACACACGTCGCATTGCGGGAGAAGACGAATACTGTCGAAAATGTTAACAACTTCATATTGAGAATGCTTATTGTAACCTGAAAAAAATTTTCTGCTGACTTTATTCTAGCGCAGCATGGGCTAGAAAGAAAGCAAGTGCTAAGATCCAAAGACAGAGTTGATAGACTATCACTATCCGCTTTCAAAAGCACGAAGCCAATTTGTCTTGTTTGTGGTAAGGTTGTGACTGTTATTTGACCGACTAGGGGGCTGGGACGGTTTTTTGGCGAGAAAACAAAAGTAGTAGCCCTGGCATTGTCCGATAAATGACCATACCCTGACAGTTCATGTCATGGCACGAGAGTGGAGCCACGTGTGCAACTTTCAACAAAAAACGGCTACAGCGCAAAAGCTTGTAATGCTCGCCTTCGCGCACTACCGTTAAATGTCGCACGTTTAATAAAAGGAAAAGAAAGATGAAGTAGCACTGTGATTTTTGATCACCTCGGAAGGGGACTACTTACCAAGAACGCCGAACGCAGATGACTCTACCTACTGCAAAAATGTTTAGGTGTTTCTGTCGAACGAGACAGTGACGTTGTGTTAATGTATTGAGATGCTGCCCAAAACAAACAGGAAGAAAACAACAAGAGACGAGAAAGAGCGTACACTACCTAATACCACCATTTTTGGGCACTTGTACTTTAGATTCACTTCTAAAGCTGCGGCTTGCGCGAGAGAATATATCGATTTTCCCAACAAGGAATCGACCCACCACCCGAAGTTGTCTTCCTGCGTGCTGATCTGCGCCATCCAAGTGAAAACCGGATTTACAACATGTCTATGCCACCGTATCCGCAGTGGCCGACACCAAGCTGTTTTTTGTAAATGACACGCTGTGCCCCATTTGCTCGAAAAAAATTATCGGCACTCAGTCGCAATAACACAGAACTGCGCCTGTATTCGAAACTTGTGTGTGTATTGCGCCTGGCTTGAGCGTAATAAGTAATAATAATATTAACTACAATATTATTAACAATAAGGTCAATTTCGTCCAACAGGCGAATCACTGATTGCGACTGAAATTTATTACACAGCTGTGCAAACTAAGGTTAGTCGTTTTATCAGCTGCATAAACTGCTGTAAACATTCGCTTACTAACTAAATTAACCTGCACGTTGTTACGCGCGCACAATCACACACGAACACATCTTTCTCGATAAGCGTGGACACTCGCTGTCAAAACGATGGCGTGGGGGAGAGCGGCAGCACCAGCGAGCTGAATTGTCCATCGTGCTACTTCTAGCTTCAACGCGAACTAATTGCGCCGAGAATACACCGCACACGAAGGCCTCAGGGGCGCTTTAATGAAAAGCTATTCCCCACTGCTTTTATTCTATTTTTGCAATCAGGCCTCCATGATTGCCCAACTTCACTCGTGTTTTACGCAACGTAAAGGAAAAATATTAGCGTATCTTGCACGGGAGGCGCAATGCTACAGAGAAAGTGGAGCTGATAGGCACCTAGCTTGGCCTGGCTTTTGGGCTAGGCTAAGCACTACCAAGTCATCCCCAGAATTTTCCGGAATTTATTGATCATTGATCAATTATCGATTAGCTACTGGTTGACTATCGATTGTCTATCGATGACAGACTTAGCTGAAGTAGTCCCAACCATGCTTAGCTATACTTAGCTAGATTTAACCAGGTTCAGCTTCGCTAGTTCAGAGGTGTGAGTCATTGCGCTTGGACCCTTTCTGCACTATCGCCAGGATCGGCCCACAATTTCTGCTCGCAGGTTACGTTCTAACGCTCAGCCTAAACAGCTCCGCTGTTATAAAACCGCGAGAGCTACTCACTCTTATATGACGTGTGCACACTAATTATGCGTGTGAGACCGAACAACAGAAGAATATGATTTTTTGATTCTATGCCTTTTTATGTAAACGTCAGCCATCCGCAATTGGTCAAAAGTTTCGGGCTGCGCCCACTTCGCCTGTCTGTCACTTGACGTCCAAAAACCGTGAAACATCACTGGGTCAGTGTGGCGTGTACGCATTAAAGATGCATTATTACGCCGATGAAAACTTAATTATTTTTCTTTTTAATAGCCGGACACTACCCCGTTCCGACATGAATAGAAGGTGGGTACCCACCGATCGCTCTGGCACTGGCGGAGAATGGATTTATTCGCCTATATTAAAAATTTTGCATGACACTATATGGTTGTCGAGCCCTTTCGGCACGTAAACGACATCGCTATGTCAAATTTTCTTCACTGAAGATTCATTTTAGCTGCATTGTTACGTTTGCGTTGCACGACGGCGTGATTTTCTAGCAGACACCGAAAGCTAAGTAAGAAGAAGTAGGGCAAACGCAGACGCCGGTAACACCCGCCTCATCAGGTTATCTACTTTCACTGCAGTAGCCCGGCCCCACCTTACCGCCTCCACTTCTGCGTGCTCCTCGCCCTTGGTCAGCCAATCAGGTAAGAAATATATGTCAAGGTAGGCAATGCTATTCCTTGTGAAAGCAAACAACAGTGACCTCCTATAAAATAAGAGAGTGTTTCATTAGCCTTCTCAAACAACGCTGCGAGTCACCGCCCGATGCTTGCGTTGGCGGTTACGTAAATTTGACATCAGGAGATTGGAAGGGAAACAGATTGGAATAGTTTTATTTTATAGGGTCCCAGCCGTCGGCCCGCCTAGACTTTGTACCCAGCGCAGATCGCTTTCTAGATCGGGGCCGCGCGGCCGCGCTCAGCCGCGTCATACGTAGCCGCCAAGGGAGTAAAACGTCCCCCACTTTCCCTGCGGCCTTGTGCGCGATGGAAGATGGAGCGCTTTCTCCCCGCCTTCCTCCCTTGCGCACGCGAGATTGAGCAATCATTCTCTGCTCACCCTCTCACACTTTCACTTTCACCCACACCATACGGCCCGCGGCCACGATGTTATCACACTTGGACATCATACGAAACACCACGTCGACGACGACGGCGCAAATGTGCCTGGAGTGTCCATATATTTGCAATAGCAATAAAATTATGTGGATTCAACTCAGTATGGGAATACATGTAAGCGAAGCTTTCTCTGCTGTTTGCTTTGACTGACGATAGTACGCGGTGATTTTAACAGTGAATGTTTAATTCACTGCGAGAGTGGTGAGTTGATTTTAAACATTACCTTGCATGCCCCTGTTTGTCTATGTAATACACACAATACACAGTGAGACGTGCTTGCTTGAGACATTGTTGTGCACCATTTTTCATAACCTTCGAGATTGAGCCACCAGGCTTCTCAGATAAATCTGGCACGTTTTCACTCGCACCGGCAACATACGGCATCCGGCCGCGATGTTATCGCACTCGGACTTGACACGGACGACAGCGAAGGCGACGCGGATGACGTCGGCGTAAATGCGCCTGGAGTGTACATATAATTACTTTCACAATAATAAAAAAAAAGTTGTGTACGGGAAATACCGCTGCCATAAACTAGAAGCTTGTTTCCCCACAGTATGACTGAGTTTGTGGAGAAACAAACGCATTGTATGTTTTCTTCGTATTTCCAAGCGATTTGGTGCGACAGCATTTAAAAGCCCGGAATCAGCTTAGTCATGTCCGAACGACTGTCAGACCAGCACTTTGTTGCGCTACGAGGACATTGTAAGAGTCACCTTACGAGAGGAAATATTCCCGACAAGGCGGGGCTCCGAGAACTATTGTCAAGTGATTACCTATTTGCGCAGCTATGCAATCGTGTGGCTCATAGCAGGCCCTACAACAATTGACCCGCTGTAGTTCAGCGGTTGCGGCTCCACTTTCTCAAACCTTCACAAGCTTCCTGTATAACGTGCGAGATTTGCGTACACTTACCAGGCACGCATGATTTTAGTTATACTTCCGAACTGAAAAAAGAAATCATGCAGAAACTCCTCTGGGAGTTGCTTAAGTATGCGCAAGCATTGTGCCGCTTGTTAATCGCCACGCAGCTCGATGTCATTATCAATGCTATGAAATTTGATTCGACCAGCATAAACCCTTATTAACCCTTATCGATCGTTATCAACCTTATAGAACACGATCCGACCCTTATCAACTATTATCGGTCCTTATCAACCTGGATGCCCAGCTAAGCTGTTGCAAAACTACCACTACAATTGCTGAGGGGGGCATGCAATGTTTTATTCCTGGTTCGGATGCTTGTTTCGAGCTTGTTCGTTATTGAAACATGTGCTGTTCTTTGTATTGTATGGATGACCTGAATGAATGGATGCGCTGTTTGCTTCACTTCACTGAGCGCTTGTAGCCTCTGCCTTACGTGGTTATGAGCCATTGCATTCGTCTTACGTGACGGACGGACAAATTTCTCATTTGGTAGGCATAGAAATGGTTATGCATTTAAACTAAAATGGCATCGTTTATTAAACGAGACGAAGCTGCTGATTTTCGCGGTAACACGGGGACTCTCTTTTCCTCTTTATTTCGTTCCGTCACGCGTTCTATAGATCATAAGTTTTCCCTTTCAATTTTTTTTACACTGATAATATTCAAGCCTTCGCATTGTCGGCACATTGCATTGCCAAGTAAACACAAGTAACAAGTGCTCTATTTTACTATGCCCTTTTGTGTCAAAAATTTGCGTAATAGTAAATCTTTCTAAATACCTTATCTTTCTAAATACCAAATGAAACACTTTACCTATGCGCCGAAACTTGAGAAAAAGGGGCACGCGAAGCCGTTCTTAGTGCTTCGATGGCACTCCTTAAAGCCATTTGGCCCGCTCCTTCTTGCAGAATCTGACACCATCGTCTTTCCTTATACGCCAGGGCGCAAATATGCATCACAGCGGCACATTCGTGTCCATTTTTAGCATGGTCCACAAGCTCTTTCCCATCAATTCAACGGCGGAGGAATCTTTTGCCCCTATAGAGATGCTTTGCCGCATAGTAGCGAAACAAAGGCGGCCCAGGAAAAAAAAATTGAGCCAGCGGAATAAAACAAACTGGACCTACATATATAGAGAGACCTACAGTATGTGCCACTAGAGTGCAATTAGCGGATTCGTTTTTACTGTGCTGCAAATGACGTTTTAAAAATCACCCCATGCATTTAAATGGGTCTACAAAAGTGCCCCAGGAAAAAAATCCAGCCGGCGGAAATAAACTACACTCGACATATAGCTTGAGAACGTTGTCGGGATTGAGTGCCTAAAGTGCAAATCGCGAATAACGAGCCATTGCTCAGCAATCATATTTTAAAAATGCTGCCCATAGAGTTACGCCGACCACATCGCCCCAGGGTCGGCTTCACCGCAGTAGACGATGTCCCAGATTGCTGGACTTGAGATAGCGAGAGGCCCGATTTTTGTTAATGATATTATAAAAAAAGTGCTCTTACCAATTCATTCGGAATACAAATAGCGCGAGTGTATACAACGAGAACGGAAATCTAGGCGCGCAAGTCTGCCGCCACCTTAGCGCGAACAGACATTCCGATACATATATATATATATATATATATATATATATATATATTGTGAGCGCATTTGGGCATATCGTCGTCGTCATCTGTACAAACGACCCATCATCTTGTGTGAGCTCTATTTGTGCCTATTGTTCTCATCTGTACATACGACTCATCATTATCTTTAGTCTGGTGCGGTGTTTCGTCTCTGCCTCGGGCGGCTGCTCGGAGATAAAGGCATCGCATAGGTCGACGTCTCACAAGTGGTGGATGTGCTAGGTAAATGATGGCCAGTCCGAGAAGTCACTTTCGTGGTTAAAAAAACCACATCTGCGCAACTTCGGTTAGGTAAAAAGAGGCATACCGCAATTTGTGCGCGTCGTCAGAACGTCGCTGTTGTAGTGATCGAGCCAATCTTCCACGTCGTCACCGCGGAGGCCGGCGTTTCACAGTTGCGACCGACCATCATGCTCTCTGTTGGTTGTCGTCCCTGAAAAACTTGTCTGGACGCCTCGGTCGTTGGGTACTGCGCTTGCAGGAATATGACTTCACTGTCACGTTCACTGTCGTCATCTGTACAAACGACTCCTCAATATATATATATATAAACGACCACTGACGAGAAGCGCAGTGGAGAGAAATGAAGGCTGCAGTCTGATTCAAATTGTGTTTTTCCACGAACAGGCTTACACCGACCTTTGTTCTTGCTTTTCATGGGCAGGGATAGGGGCAACGAAAAAAGGAGAGAACGAGAGGCATCCTCAAGTGGTGGCGCTGAGAGGCGCTCCTGCAAGGGCTGCAGAATAGAGCGCCAGCCTCTCCCTCCTCGAGAACCACTTCAGGAGGGAAGTGGTTCTCGAGGAGGGAGATCTACTTCGAGAACCACTTCGAGAACCACTTCTGGAGGGAAGTGGGTCTCGAACCCAGACGAAAACAGGCGCAGGCGAAGACTCAGTGTAGAAGAAAGAGGGAAAGCAATCTAACAGGAATCGCACAAACATAAGCACACCGAAATGCATGCACACATGAAGCCCCCCCGCTCTTGGGGTCTGCTTTTAATGCATTATCACATGAGAACCGAGCAGTTTCATACGGACGGTGTACATGAAACGAAAAATTTTTCTTGCATTCATAAATGACATTGTTAAAGACATTGCTACGAATATTAGGTTGTACGCTGATGATTGCGCTCTGTATTAATTAGTGAGTTCTGTGCGTGATCAGGTGGGGTTAAACGACGATTTTGCGAAGATTATTTTGTGATGTGAGCAGTGGCAAATGCCCATCAATTAAAAAAAACTGTTTTCATCCGAATCGCTCACAATAAGAGACCCTTGCTCTTTAATTATTCTACTTCTGATCAAGTACTTTCTGAGTTTGAGCAATATAAATACTTAGGATTGCTGGTTACTAAGAAACTTTCCTGGAATTCACACATAGAGAATGTTGCAGCCCATGCCTTAAGGAACTCGTTCTTTGTAAGGCTCAAGTTATCTGCCCCTCAAGTGCGCATTCTTGCCTACAAATCCATTATCCGTCCTATGTTAGAGTATTCCGTAGTAATTTTGGACGCTTTCACGAAATCAAACATTGAAAAATTAAAAAGAATACAGAAAAAGGCTCTAAGATTCATTTACAACTCGTATGGTCGCAGCTCTATTAGTGAATTAATAAAAAAAAGGATATTTTTCCACCAGTTACTGATAGAAACAGGGCTTGTAGACTCAAGTTCCTTTATCAATTGGTAAATGGTTATTCCGGAATTAACACATCACATACATTGAATCCATCTACAGGATGCGCAACTAGAAACCGACATTCGCAAGCAATCATGCCTTTAAAACAAAGAGTCAATTCTTTCAAATATTCTTTTTTTCCTCTTACAATAAACGATTGGAATAACCTCTCCAACGAAGCTGCAACCCAAAAATCTATGGTGTCCTTTGAGGAGCGTTTATTTTAAATGTGCCGTATCCTTCTAATACTGACTTGTTATTGTCTGTTCTTTTTTGCCCAAATGTATGTTTCCTACAAAATGTACCACTCTGCTATGGTCTAACTAGACCGCAGTATTCGTAAATAAAGAAAAATTAATGCATACGTATTTTATACTACACACATGCAAAATACATATGAACAGCTCAATATTCTAATTCGAGAAAGGTACTAAGATAAATACTCCGCATGCAGGTGTATTTACAGCATTTGCCATATTAGAAGTAATGATGAAGTAGCGCATCTGTTTACAAGCGAAAACTTTGGGTTATGAGCCCTCCTTGTCGTCACGCGAAGCTTAAAGAAATGCCCGTTTTTTTATTTTTTGCTTGAGAGTGCGCTTATAACCCGCGCTCGGAGCTACTTTGTGCGTGAAAGCAGAAAGCGCTCGAAGGGGGACGAGGAAGAGCTGTGCGCGGAACACCGTGGTATGGATTGTTTGCAGCAGAATGATTATTTACGCCCACAAGCTTATTCAAGGCAATGCTCCTTCATCATACGGCTCTAAACAGCCTCGCCTGTGGACTCACTTCCGATAATTCAAGGCAAAGGTAACGATCAGAGAGATAGAACAGGAGAGAGATGAATAACTGCACATACTTAGTACACGCAGTCTGCTCCAAATTTTAAAGGTATGATGACAGATGCAAACATTACTGATTGCCTCAATGAACAAAAGTGGCTGTTCCCTCAGTAGTCCTGGTGACAAATTGTTCAATCACGTCTTCTTAGTTGAGCGTGACGGTCCTTTCCTTGTGAACGTGCAGAGCGAGAAGATGCGTTCGCCTCTGCTTCAATCGTCGTCCCACGTAAAGCGCTGAATGAGTGTTCTGCCACGGCTACAGATGCAAGTACAGAAAGATGTATTTTACGACTTGGTCTAGCAAACTCCGGACTTGTTCAGACTTTGCCTGCAGAGTCTTTGAAATGCTTTCAATTTATGAAGACTCGACATTCGATAAAATAGAAGGAAAAAGGAAGAACTGCGCCGAGAATCGGCTTAGTTCAAAATAAGCTGCGTGCAGGCCTAATGACGCGCTTAGGTACTTAGCCGAAAATTTTCTTCCTCTGGCGGCGGCAATTAACGTGCCTTCTAATTTCACTAGCTGCTCTATGCCAGGCTGATCAAAGCGCTGCCGAATCTGGCTCGTAATACGGGCGATCGCCTCAAAGCGTCCTTTTCAGAATGCTGCTTTGAGATCGAGCGCATGTGGCGGGAGAGACGTAGTGGACATTTCAAACCTTGTCGGCGGTTTTCTAGGCCTGCCACTGCGAGGCTCCTTTAGACCTAGCTTGGTTGCAACACTACTCGTGCGTTCCCACAACTCCAGAACCGCGGGTTCAAACCGCAGGTGGGAGATTGCCTCACATAGAGTCTCTGCAGCTTCGTTTAAACCTGCAGCCCGAAACGTTGAGCGCTAGAGGACGCTTGCTAAGTTGCTAGTTTCTCACATGGGCCAAACAGAGCTATGAATATATTTATTCCCAGCAACCAAACTTTCCCAAGAGTGTGTCCTTTAAAAACGGCTTTGCTGTTGTTTGCCATCAAGCCTGTTCCTTGAAGGATCTCACTCAGTGTTTCTTGGACCCTGGCGTAGTTCACAGTGAACATATTCATTGACTTTACCCTCACTGTCCATCTTGTCGGGCACAGGGGCGGAATGCTATTTGGCATTGACACTGGCTTATCCGATGGATCCCCTACTGAGCGAAGCACAACAGGCGAATGAACGCTTTTGCACTTTTTTGATTCAAGAATGACTTCGGAAATATCCTTTACCGTACCCAATAGCACCCGAAACGTGTTCAAGTCACTGGACGACAACTCTTTATCCTCGCGCCTCACCGACCATCGGGCCGTCTTTGTGACAATTGAGAAACAACAAGATGAAGACTTTCAATATAAATGCGTTACACTTTAAAAATGCATAGTCTTTAATGTAACCATAACTTGACAAGAGGCAACAACCAAACCTAAACACTCAGACGTACGAAGCTAAACGATAAAGATGTAACCGTAGAGAGAACCAAGCTAAACAATAAGATTAACCGTACCTCTCGCTACGCACACCCAGGCATAACTGAGTTAAGCCACAGCCAATTTTAACACGAAAGTGTTTTATGCCGGGGTCCACCAAGACTTCACTGACGTATTTCCGTCACGGAAATACGTCATAGAACATAATACAAAGAAAGAAACCAGAAGAAAAAGTTCCACAAACATGCAAAATTTGGAAATCGAACCCACGACCTCTCGGTCCGCGACGATAGATCGCCGAGCGTTTAACCCATTGCGCCACAAACGCATTTGCAGAGAGCTACACAGACGCGCCTTATATATCTAACACTCCTCCGTGTACCCGCGCTCTTGCTCGGGGCGGTGCCGCCGCCTACGAGCAGAAAAGAGAACTACTGCATTATGACACTAACGCGCACCGACAGTGAACGCTTCGGTGGTCTCAGCACTACGACGCCTCGATGCCAGCATTCGAAGGGACGCTGGCATCAAGAAGCACTACCAACGCCACCTAGGTGGCGTTCACCGTACTCAGCACAGCGGAGCGTGGCCTCCGCAATTAGCTCTGAAAATGTTTCTGAAGTTGATCGCGGAGGCTACAATTACGACGCGCTGTACGCGCTGATTTGACTCGGTGACGATTCAGTTACGTGCTTTGTCTTGCGCGTTGTATTAGTGTGTCAGTTACGTGCTTCGTCTTTCGCGTTGTGCTAGCGTGTGCAGCGTAGTGCAGCTTCCATATGCACGACGGTTGCTCATGGTCATCGACGTTGGTAGTCGTGATGGAGGAGACGTGCCACCAGGCCTCAGCGTGGGTACATCAACGCCTAAGGGCGCTTTAGCCACAAAACACCAATAGACATTATATATCAATGTGCAATAAACATTACACTACTTCTGTGAAGACACGTTTCACTTTCGTGTTCTATATCGATTCCTATATAAGAGGGATCAACCACATTTTTTTTGATTCAAGAATGACTTAGGAAATATCTTTTACCGTACCCAAAGCATCGTTAATGATATCACAGCTCTGACTAGTTTCCTGCAATACAAGATCTAGGCAATGATTACTATACAATGTACATACAGAGATCTCGGCTCAGAATCACTAATCTCTTTCTGTACTTCTGCAAAACTGCCAGTTATGTTAGCTGCCGCGTCAGAGCAGTGGCCACGGAGGTTCTGGACATCAAGGCTAAGGCGCAAGATGGCATCGTTGATAGCGAGTACAGCGTGTGAGTCCTGCTATCTGGCGCGTTGTAGAGGCCAATATAGTTTTTGTGGATGTTGAGTGCCCCGTCAGGACTACGCACGGAGATGGCAAACTGCCCTTCCCCTGTCACATCAGTTGCTCCGTCAGCTATTACGCCGTAGAACGGGTAATAAACCGTGTCTCTAACGATTTCTCGCTGTATCGTGTGTGCCATCATCTCAATTACCTCGTTCTGCACGTCACTGCTTATCTATTTGTCCCTTTTACCACCCATTTCTGAATGCTGGAACATCCCCTGATCTTTCATCAAGCGAATAAAGTAGGTTTCCATCGTAGTTAGTGCGCCCAATCAGAACTTGGCCTGTGCGATACAGGTGGCGGACGGAGCTGACAATGACACGTAGTAACGTCCCGGCTTCCTCCTGCTGCTTGCTACCCCACTGTGATAGGAGCTGTGTTACACGGGTACCCCTCCGTTTTGACAGGTTGTGGTTAAAAGAATAAGTGAAACAGTCTTTTTTTTTCATGCCGTCGGAAGCAGTCGACAGCTTAGCCTCAGCACTGGAGACAACTTGCCTGCGGAACAGTCTGTGAATGATACCATGACTGAGAAGACTAGATGCAATCAGGCTCTAGTTGTTGACCGTCGGCGATATCTATGGCGGTCGCAAGTTCCGACAGGGTTACTGTATCTTGCTGTAGTGTACACATTATTTATATTTTTAATGGCTTCATATCAGATGAGTTGCTCCATATATTGCCTGCTGCTTTGCAGTTCCTTTTACTCTGATGTATTGTGCATATATGAAATATTTCTTTTATGAGGGATCTTTAGAACCGGCGTCGCTGTGGATTGTCTAATCAGTGCTTCATAAAATTTTTATTGTTTTAAGCCCACTTATTGTACCAGAGAAGAAGACAATGAGGTGACGCGTACAAACACCAACGTCTTGCTTAATACCACTAATAGGGAAATTATTGAACCAAGGCCTGAATGAATAATCAATGAGTGAAAGAACAAACCAATCAATAATTGCTTTTAGGCGTAGCGTGGTGGGTCGTTATGGAAGAATGCTAGATTTTGCGCCTGAAAATGGAACAGGGTGTGGGGGAGGAAGGGGAGCTGAGTGCAGACCAGTAATTTGTGAAGGAAGGCGGCGTAATGATGGTGAAATAACCAATAAAAAATTCCTCTAAACTTACAGCGATGCGCTGATTTTTAGAAGCAATAAGGCAGCCACATTTATTCATCATTCAGGATGCATTTATAGCTCTACGTATTCCAGCAATCAATGGGAAGCCCTCAGCAAATAATTAAAAGCGCACACAAATGCTTTCACTGCACGTTTTTCTTTCTTCTTTTTAAGGGTGCAGGTGCAAGCCACAGCGAAGACTAACGATTCGTGGAAAACACAGTTTTGAAGCTGAAGAGCACCATATCGCCAATAATGCCCACCTTCAATAGCACCGACCGCGCACATAGCGAATTTGTTTTTGAGCTAGCGTTTGCCCATTTCTCTTTTTATAGTTTTCTGCTGGCTGTCTCAGTGGAACAATGCGAACTTGCCCGAATCACTGAGAGAAGAGAACGTGACTAGTGCTAATAAGAACACGTTAGCTATTCATCGCGAACCAAACCAGCCATCAGCCTGTCTTGTGCTGTCTGAGGATCGTCTACGGTTCCTTCGTGGTATACGCAGTAGAAAGCGCTCCTGAATAACGAGAAAACGCAGTGCCTTGACCAGCGGGAATTGTATTTCTAGTGATAATAATGTCTGACCATAAACCCGCTTGTTAAAACGCTTCCGCCTAGACCAGCAGCCAAAGCGAGCATTATTACAGCCCACGTTACCTTTGACGAGAACGAAGAAGAATCTTTTTTTATATTTCTGCATGGATTCACATTTTTGCAACTCAGATTTCTTTTAACTATTCCTAAATTAGGCTTCACTCCAAGCTGCTTTGAGGATATTTTTCTCGGCTAGAATTTCAAAGACAGAGTCATTAATTTTCTTGAAGCAGTGGGGGATTGATTTTACGGATTAACCGACACTTAAGTTGCGGCACTTCATTTGCTCTAACCGGAACTAGTTCTAATTTATGTGCGGCTCCCGAATTTTTTTGTCTACTGTGACGACTGTACTACGTCTCATTTCATGTCTTTCTCTTTTTTTTTGTAAGGCGAAATGCTTTGTATGAACATTCTTTTGTCACGCACAAATTCTCGTGTGCCCTCTTCTATGTACCTCTGAATATTCGTATACGAGTAAATGATTAAATTTAACGTATGATACTAAATAAGGATTCCTTACTTGGAAGGGTCCAACGGGAAACTTTACCCAGTGAAACTTCCGATTATGTTCCTAACTGGGAATATTAAATGCATAGTCACGTGGCAACACTTACCGAGTCCGCCATCTTGCAGACTGCGTTGTTGCTAGGCAGCTGTGTGTTACGAGGCTCGACCATCGCTGCCATTGGGCTATTCAGCACACTAAAATGCAACATCCCTCTTCATAATCCAGCGATTAACGAACTATGAATCTTAGTATTATTTTTTTAACCCTTGCACCACCCGATTCATGTTCATTTCACAGCTTCCCTCTGCCACCTCGAATCAACGTAGCACTACCAGCGGGTTTTCGCACCCTTGGGATATCTGTCCGGACGGCATTCGCAAGAGGCGTACAGCTTGGAAACGGAAACCTTCACCGAGCCTCTTCTCGCGGAGACGTGCGTTCAGAATGTGAGCTGAGTGCCCCTGAAAAAATTAATTCCCTGTTAATTTTTCGTGTCAAGCCTCGGAAACGATCTTTCCTGGTGACACAACGCCTCAAATTTGTTGCGTCCGCAAGGAAACACGTCGCATGTGGAAACTCCTAAAATCTGGTAATAGTGCTTATAGTAAAACTTATAAAAAAAGCTCCTTGCAAGCAACTAATGATAACTGTGAAATATCTGTTGGCGTCGGATTCTCGCTCCTACTGTGAGAACGGAAATTTGGCAAGTCAGGTTGCACGTGCATATGTGCGGTGAAAACGGAGGACAGACGTGACCACCCAGTTGAATGTTCAGTTGAATGTTTGAAGGACTTGGTTCCATGCGCTGCTTTCTTCCGTTCAACGCAGCGCGCGTCAAGTTTTCGCGTGATAGGGCGCAGCGCTTGTTCCTTCTCGCTCGCGTTCCGTGCATTGCATAATTCTCGCACTGATTTGATGCCTGTATGTTTAAGGCTTCAGTGTTCGCTGACGCGCTGACTTAAAATACATTGCAATAGCATGGGCAAGAATGCAATTGCGCGCCCCCCTAGCGCGGCGTCTCGGTACGAGAGCCTAAAACAAAGAAGAACAAGCTGATTAAACGCCAAAGTATGGAAAAAAGAAAGAAAAAGAAACCCTCGTGTAGCTTGCACTAGAGGCGCAATGCTAAAGACACAGCGGAGCAGATGGGCGCCTATCTAGTCCTACCTTTTGGGCTAGAGTAAGCACTACCAAGTCATCCCCAGCATTTTCTGGATATTATTGATAATTGATCGATTAATGATTAGCTATTGATTGGCTATTGCAAGGTATTGGCTACGTATTTGGGCTAGGCTAAGCACTACCAAGTCATCCCTTGCATTTTCCGGAATTTAGTAACTATTCATCGATTATCGATATATCAGTGGATCGATCATCAGTGGATCAATCAATAGCCTATTGATTGGCTATTGATTGGCTATCGCAAGGTATTGGCTACGTACTTGGACTAGGCTAAGCACTTTCCAAGTCATCCCCAGCATTTCCAGAATTAATTGATCATTGATCGATTAGCTATTGATTGGCTATCGATATGCTACCTGACTGACTAAGCTTAAGCAGTACCAACCACGCTTAGCGAGACTTAGCCAGGCTCAGCTTCGCTAGTTCACAGTGGTATGTGCCATATTTGCGATTGGACCCTTTCTGCACCACCGCCAGGATCGGCCCACATTTCTTGTGGACGACTAACGGAATAACGGCCGGCTTAAATAGCTCCGCTGTTAAAAGCGCATGCCATCACAGCATGCTGCGTAACGAAGCATCGACCGCTAGGGGATAGAGCACGTGGGCCTTGCTTGCATCTACTGTTGGTGTGCTGCTGTTAAGAAGTGCAGCAGCAATTAACGCTCACCAACGTCTTAACCACTCTTTGATTTTGTTTCCCTGGTTGCCAAAACCTGCTTCGATGAACTTTGCTGAGCTGTCTTTACCTTTTAGCGAACAAATGGCAATAATGTATGCTCCATCTGCACCCTTACACTAGCATTTCTTTTTTGCAGTATGAATTGATATACAATTTTCGTGAGCATCGCGATTGTCTCTCCGCAGATGTATTTCACTTTTATTTCATTTCATAGCAAATTTAAAGCAGAATGTGTGCCGCAACAACCGACAAGGCCTCTGATTCCTATTGCAGAAGATATTTATGCTGCGAAAATGACTAAAAATGTCAAAGTGGCCTCTTTAACATAAAAATGGTTGAGGTAGTACTTGAAAGACAGCTTTATCAAAACATTTTTGTTAGGCAGTTAGCGGTGCTCTTGAACACAAATTCGAACGCCGTCATCGTGCTCAAAACAAAAAAAGCCGCAGTTTCGACCGAACGACGAAGCATCGATTGCAATATCACATTAGTAGACAGCAATACGAAGTAAGGATAGTAGTTTTATCAGCCGTATAAACTTGGAACTATTCGCTTGCTAATTAAGTTAACAAGCATGGTGTCAGCGCGCACAGGCCAACATGAAAACATCGCATCACAACATCAACCGTAAACATCACATCACAACAAAGAACAGCACGAGATCGCGGCATCGAATCCCGACCACGGCGGTCGCATTTATATGGGGACGAAATGCAAAAACGTCTGTGTCCCATGCATTGAGGGCACATTAAAGATCCCCAGGTAGTCAAAATCAATCCGGAGTCCCCTACTACCGCGTGCTTCATAAGCAAAGTGTGATTTTGGCACTTAGAAACCCAGAATTTGATTCGAGACGGATTATCCCCTCCAGCGAAACACCTAAGCACCTTTCTTAATTCTCCCATGCAAAATCTTCGGACACCTTACAAATTCTGCAAGCAGGCAAGGAGAACGTACCCAATGACCTAATTAGAATAATATTGGCGCCCGCTCATAGTGGACTCACAGGGAACGAGATCGCTAACGAGGTTGCCCGAGGACTCACACACCGGGCCCCAGCGCAGGCAGACTACTCCGTGTCCAAAAAGCGAGACTGAACCACATACAGAGAAATTCTACAACACTATAGAACGGGCAGGAGAACCCTTCCTCTCCCCCATAGATCTCTCACAAAGAAGGAAGAAGTAATCTGGCGAAAACTGCAGACGGGTACCTTCCCAAACCCGTATATCCTACACAAATGGCATCCTGAGGTGCACTCTTCGAAATGCAAAAACTGTGAAGGCATAGAGACCCTAAATCACATGCTCTGGGCTTGCCCAGCGCTAAACGGTCTACATGGAAACAAAGAGTCATGGGAATCCTCCCTCCATATAGCCAGGAAGAACAAGTCCAAAAACAAGCCATCTGTCAAGCCCAGGCCGCTGCCGGAAGCCAACTAATTCCGGCCGACGTCTAGGGGGGAGGTAGACGGTGAAAGGGGGAGCTGCGTCTCACCCCGATCACCCATACTCTCTGACGGGTGCAAATAAAATGATTTCTCTCTCCCTCTCTCATGCAAACTGAATCAAAGTCAAAGTCCAAAGCCAACGACCACGCAACGAAACCAAGAAATGGTGAGCGACCCGACGCAACGCATATGTGATTTGATTGCTTGTTTAGGATTGTATTTTACAGCAAAATCTGTATATGGCTAGGCGAAACGAAAAACCGTTCGTCCCATGTTTCTCTAAACGTCTCCATTGCCTGTGCTGTCAGTTACCTCGTTTTATACGTCGCACCCAAGCGTGCGCGCCATTGGCAGCGCCGTTAGTGAAGTCGTTCTGTGCGTCGTACCTGCTCCGCCCGCAACGCCGGCTCCTCGGCTCGCCGTTGTTGCATGCGTTCGATATCTCGAGTTAGCTCGGCGTCGTGGTTAGCAACGTCCGCCCGCGATTGGCGCTTGCGTTCCACTAGAAACACAAATATGTAACCAATAATTGAGAAACGCTTCAAGACAGCGTCGGGATTAACCCACCGCTAAACACCGGGACCGCACGTTTCAGATTCGCTGGTTAACCATCTGTACGGAGTGCTTGGGCGGCGTTTTTTTCTTCTTTTGAACGTTGCAGTTGAATAAAGACACATTTAGCTAAGTTGCATAGCCTTTATTTTGGATCATGTATCCGTTGATTACACGCACGCACACACACTTTCACGGACGACTATACACTTGCACAGTATTGCCTTGTGACCTGTGTTCGCTGTGGTAGACGGTCAGAGGCTCCGCCGTTTCCGATACACGGGATCGGCCTTACGGGCACGATCGCGCTCGCACTTACGTTCGCGTACGGCAGCCTCTTCTGCCGTGGGCTGCACCCGCGGCCTACCAATGGTGACGGCCCACTGCGTGGCGCGTGTAATGCAATACACACATATACAGTTCGTCTGGGTAGCGTGCCGTTGAAGTTTCCATTGTTCTTATTGGTACAACTGCGAATGTAAACTTTAGTGTTATACGATACGAATGTCGTGTGTACGACGGTGAAGATATATTCTTGCTGGCGCAAAACCCAGCGAGCGAGTCATCCCATGGGGTCTTTGAGCGAGGATAGCCAGCAGAGAGCGTGGTGATCAGTGATGACACAGAATGGGTGCCGTACAAGTACGCGTATCAACTTCGCAACAGCCCACACAAGAACGAAGCTGAATAACCCCTTCAGTCACGAATTATGATAGACTTTCGATAAATGTATGAAATTTACAAATATTTATGCCAAGGTACTGCATGCTCCATTGAAAGCAAATCTAGGTAGTGGAAGGACTCCTTGTGCATATTATGATGACTCATTATAATTATAGAGTTATCGAATATCTGCTTAGTGATCAGTCAGTCATACTACGTTTCTTCATAAAATAAATTTAGTAAACCGCTCGAATTACATACACAATTTAATTATTCGCTGCAAGCATTACTAGAAAGGAAAAAAAGTTATTTCACAGCTGCTACCAAACCGCTTCACGTCGAACAGCCCGTCAAACACGGTAGTGCCTTCACCAAAGCGGTCGTCTATAGTGACACATTGCACTCAGAAATAAAATGGAGGTGCATTAGGGTAAGCGGAATTTTCAAGTTACTATAAGCTTAATGTTCGCGATCTATTCCTTGACACCACTGCAGAGAAATTGCGAAAATAAGTCGCGTACACAAATGTGTACGCCGTGACTGAAGGGGATAATTGTGCCTGTGACTGAATAATTGTGCTCGGCGGGGGAGAGAAGTCGGCTGGCGTAGGCTATGAAGCGATCATGTCCACGCTGGCGTTGTACTAACACTGCTCCTATGCAGTGACCACTGGCATCAGTTCGAACTTCCGTTGAGGCAGACGGGTCAAAGTGGGCCAGGATTGGAGGCGTGGTAAAGAGAGTAGTGAGATGAGAAAAAGATGCGGCATAGTCAGGACCCCAAGAAAACGGGACGTCTTTCTCGAAGAGGTCGGTAAGGGGACGTGCAATGGTCGCAAAATTCGTTATAGCACGCCGGAAATAGGAGCACAGCCCTGCGAAACTACGAACTTCCTTTTTATGCTTCGGGAGAGGAAATTTCGTAACGGAGCGAATTTTGTCCGGATCAGGTAGCACGCCTCTGGCATCCGCGAGGTGTCTAAGGATGGTGATTTAGCGCCGAACGTAGTGACATTTTGAAGAGTTCACCTGGAGACCGGCCCGGCGCAATACGTCAAGAATCGCTGAAAGACGATCGAGATTCGAATCGAATGTGGGCGAGAAAACGATGAAGTCGTCCAGATAGCACAGGCAGGTGGACCACTTTAACCCCTGAAGCAAGAGTCCATCATTCGTTCGATGGTGGCCGGCGCGTTACAGAGACCGAAAGGCATCACCTTGGACTGATAAATGCTGTCTTCTCTCGGTCCATGTCGCCGACGGCAATCTGCCAAAAGCCGAACCGCAGGTCGATAGAAGAAAAATAGGTGGCCACGTAGAGGCAGTCTAGAGCGTCATCAATACGTGGCAAAGGGTAAACGTCCTTTTTGTGATTTTGTTGAGGTGGCGATAGTCTACGGAAAAGTGCCACGTTCCATTTTTATTTTTGACAAGGACAACGGGAGAAGCCCAGGGGTTACAGGAAGTCTCGATAATGTCTCTGTCAAGCATCGTTTGTACTTTCTGTTGGATAACTGCTCATTCAGACGCAGAAACACGATATGGACGTCGGGGAATAGTGTTTGCATCGCTAGTATTTATGCGATGGGTCAGGACGGACGTTTGACCTTAGGGTCGATTGTCAAAGTAAAAAAAAAATGTCGAGATAGCCTTCAAGAACGCGACCTAGGGCTTCAGCTTGCGCAGGTGTAAGGTCAGGGGAAACCGTCTTCTCAGTGTCGACGCCACTGCCGTGGGATGACGTCATGGTATGGGCGGAGCTGCAACAATCTTCGACTGTGAAGGGCTCGACCTGATCAGCCTGCAGAGCGCTAATTACAGCCAATGAGATCATTTGGGGCAGGACTTGCGCGGTTAGCGTGAAATTGACAAGAGGAAGGCAGGTGCTGTTGCCAGTAATTGTATGCACAGTGAGCGGAACGGTAGAACTATGTGTAAGCATAACGGCCGGAATTGGTGCGACCATCCAGACCGAGAATGAGTTCGTGAGGGCAATGATCGATGACGGTGAAGAGAATGACGGTTTGTCTCTCAGCAATGGTGAGTCGGGCAGAGCACATGTCAACAATAGCGACAGTACCTCCGTCGGCGACTCGTACAGCTCGGTTCGGGGCAGGCGTCAGAAGTTTCCTTAGCCGACGGCGAAGAGCAGCACTCATAATGGAAACATGCGCCCCTAATAAATAGGTATAATAAACATGCTCCATAAAACATGAAACATGTTTTAGTAGAATGTGAATAAATCTACCCAGCTGTCGGTTTAGGCTCCCTTGGTCTCCTTGAAGCCCTTGGGTTCAGGGATTGCAGGGGGAAAGTAAACATGTCCGCAAGGGATATTACTAAAAGGCTTTTGGGGATTTGGTGGCAGAAAAGGGAGGCAACAAACAACGGAGGCATACAAAAACAAAGTTCCCCTAATGGTTCAGAATCTTTGATGCTAGGAATTTTTTGTGCGCGCGTTTTTTTAGTAAGATAAGTAGGACATTAGGCAAAATAAGAACAAGAGCTTGGTCGCTCAACCCACCAATCCGTTTCAAAGGGACGCTAATAGCATCTATCCATCCAATCTGCTACCGCTGAGCGCCAGCTCCCCAGGCAGGGAGGAATCGTACGTACTATAGATCCGTCAGGCAATAAAGTTTTCTTCTTTTCCCTTCAACTTTTTCTTGTCTCGCGTGAATGTATACTTCAGCGGGTTGTAAAGATTTTGTTAGGATAAAATGATTGCGTCGGCATTGCTCGCAAATATCTGAAAGTCGCCGTAGGTTCAATGAAATGTGTTCTCTTACTGCTGGTTAGAAACCCAACTCTGGTTCGGAGGATACAGGGGCAATACCTCATCGTAGTAGCACTGCTATCACGGTGAAATTTGATCCCGCTACCTACAGAGCCCGTTCCTAGCAGGGGCGGTTAGTTTACCCACGGGATCGCTGAAACAAGCTCGAGCGCAGCCCTTGGTCAAGTTTCCTGGTTGCTTGGTTGTTAACCTAAGACGGCCGAGTTAATAGCGTTAGCGTATTGCTCGGTTTTTCATCCACGTACGATCAGCTTCCTTCCTCTTTAAGCATTCTACTAAGAACCATGCTCTCTCACGCGGAAAACTTTTCACTTCCTTGTAAAGTGCAAAAATGCTGTAATTTCGTAACGCGTAGGTGATTTGAAATATAATTGAAATGAAATCATTCTGATCGAAAAAAAAATGACGTACACAGTAAAGCTTCTGTGCCCTTAAGAGTGCTAAAAGGTTGGTTTAGTGTTTACACTAAAGCAACCTCGATTCTACTCCTTGTCGTCTGCTACTTGTCTCCACCCACCGCACCGTGTTGCGCACTCCACAAACCACAAAATCCCCTTTTGGGGAAAAGTTTGCACCTTTCAACCTTGCACTCGATCGCGAAACGCTTGAAACAGCGAAGCTGGGTGATCGTAGCCCAGCATTTTCCGGAAATACGCGCGACCTTTTCATGTGATTACTCATGATGATGATAATTTCATTTCGCGCGTCTCGGACTTACGGCCGTCACTGCGGGTTGCATAGCGCAGCTTTCAACACCGCGTTGCAGTGCCGTGCCGGCAACGCGTTCCAGCGGATCCGCTCCGTGAATACGTGTCTCTCCCTCTCTCCCGAGCATAACGCGAAAAACGTCTTCTGCACCTCGCAGAGCATTGGCACGAGCGCGTGCGAACGCGCCAGCTGTGGCCAGAGACGACGACGCTCGAACGCAATCATATGGTTCGCATAAATGCACTGTCTGCTAGCGTGGCTGTATGCAATATACATGTATGTATGTATTTATGTATGTATGTATGTATTTATGTATGTGTGCATGTATGTATTTATGTATGTGTGTATGTATGTGTGCATGTGTGTATGTATGTATGTGTGTATGTGTGTATGCATGCATGTGTGTATGTGTGTATGTGTGTATGCATGCATGTATGTATGCATGTATGTATGCATGCATGTATGTATGCATGTATGTATGCATGTATGTATGTATGTATGTATGTATGTATGTATGTATGTATGCATGCATGCATGTATGTATGTATGTATGCATGCATGCATGTATGTATGTCATGCATGCATGTATGTATGTCATGCATGCATGTATGTATGCATGTATGTATGTATGCATGTATGTATGTATGTATGTATGTATGTATGTATGTATGTATGTATGTATGTATGTATGTATGTATGTATGTATGTATGTATGTATGTATGTATGTATGTATGTATGTATGTATGTATGTATGTATGTTTACATCGCAACTGTATCATGCAATAAATACCATGTAAGAAAAATTAAAAAATCCCAGCATATCCACGGGGTGAATGATGATCAGTGGGCGAAGCTCCGGAGGGAATCATCGGATCTCCCGCTTGAGGGGACGCTAGCACAAACGCGTTAGAAACGTGCAGTACTCTCTAGTAAGGGGGAGCGGCCACAGCGTCTTACGCAGCCATTTACACATGCCGGAACGTGCACCGCGTTTGCCGACGCCATCACATGACTGCCGAGAGAGTATACCCCCGTATTCATAAACGCTCCTCGACTTGAACTTGACTTGCCGCCGCCTTGGGCAGCGCGTTCGAAGCGCGTTGAAGGTAAGGCGGAGAGGCCACAGCGTCTTACACCAGCTTCTTACACGTGCCGTAACGCGCTAGCACAAACGCGTTAGAAACGCGCTAGAAACGCGGCCTTTCGTTAATGTTGGGTATTTATTGCCATCGTGGTTCGTGTGTCTATGTGCGCTTCGTGGCGTAGTGGTTAGCGCCGCGCGTTCGGAAGCGAGGGGTCCCTGGTTCGATTCCGCGCTACGGACACAACTTTGGGAATTTTTTTTTCATAAAACGCCGGAATCATTTTCCGAAAGCCGGAAGCTGGCTTCCGGAAGCGGAACCGGAAGCGGAAGTGGAAACGGAAGCGGAACCGGAAGCGGAAGTCGGCTTCCGGTTATACTATACGTATACATATATATGTATATATGGGTATACATACATATACGGACACACAACGCCATCTATTGAGCAATTCATAAAACTAGACGTGGCTACCTACTACGACGGGGACGAACGGGTGCCGCTATAAGGAGCTTCGCCCCTAAAAAGTGGCTGTATAGCCTAGTGGTTACGACGCTCGTCTTGGGACCGTGGGTACGCGGGCTCGAATGCCGCCTCGGCAAGGAAGTTTAGTTTCTTGATACGAACCATAAAGCAGAAATTACGGCTGGGTTAAACAGCTTCGTTGTTAATATGTTCGCGAATTGTTAACACAGAAAAAAAAATCGCTGAAAAACTGGCGGGTTCTGCATTTCCTCTAACTCACTTAACTATGCCAGTAATTCAGTATAACACACATCTAACACATAAAAGAAACAATGTCGCTTTCAATGAAAAAATATTATTTTGGCTGTTAGATATGATCTATGTTTTCAAGTCTAGCACTACGGGCCAAGGACATTGCTACATTGTAATTATGACCCTCAAGGTGATTTATTGCAGAACTTAAGACAATAATTTCTGCGGAAACATAAAAAAGCTTATGAGAAGAATGTTTACTTGCTTCCACCAATATCCGATTGAGCGCTCACTGAACTACAACGATCATCCATAAGTACGTTGAATTACAACGGGCTTATGGATGTCAGTAACCCACCGAATAACTCGTAAATGCATCCAGCTCCGTAGCTGTACCCAGCGTTTTTGTAAGCGTGGGATGTGTGTGTATGTGTGCGCTTAAAGCTATCCGCCTCTAGAACTTGAGACACGCGCTCCCCTGCCTCTCCCCTTAGACGCACGCTCCCCCTAAGCAGACGGTATCCCCCTTTCCCACCGTCTTTTACGCATAACACGGGGATAGCGCGAAGGCGGCGCGCATCAATCCACTATCCTTCTCGTCTCCCCCTCCCACGCTTTCCCTCCCACCTCTGCCTGCGGCGAATACGGCCCCGTTGGCTGCGATGCAGGATCTTGCACTTGGACTTGATATGAAACATCACGGCGACGGCGACATAGACGGTGCAAGTTCTCATGGAGTGTCCATATAATTGCTGTTGTAATAAAACTCCTCCCTGCCGTAGTACTATAGCCAAACGGGACATTGGTATATGCACACATCGCAATTCTTAAGGATCTGTCACCCTGTTCAAGTTAGCCCAGACGTAAAAGGCCATGAGTTTGTAGCAGCCCTTGTCGGCTGTGGCATTGTGATGTCGATGGACAGTAAAATTATGCGTTTTAATAATAGTTTTACAACGTTGTAATCTGCTGATGGCTTGTGTGAGCCTCGCAATCGGATCATAGGTGTTTTTCATTCTCACTTGCTATGTGCTACCTCCCGAAACCAAGTTGCAATACATGATACATCCTTGAACTATCATCATCATCATAATCATCAGCCTATATTAATGTCCACTGAGAGACTAAGGCCTCTCCCTGCGATCTCCAATTACCACTATCTTGCGCTAGCTGATTCGAACTTGCACCTGCAAATTTACTAACTTCCTAACTATACTTAACCTCAAGTAATTTGCAGCACTGTCGAAGGCACGAGGCATACACAAGCATCCTTGCCCAGGTTCCGGGCGTAACTATCTGATAAACGGTGGTATTATACAGCATGGTTTTTGCTTGTTACGTGACACATTCAGCGACACGTTACACATTAGGACCTTTGCGCAAGCACGCCGTATACAGCGAATTCAGCAGCCACTGAGCAGACGAGGCTGCACGGTTGAAAACATATCGAGGGTCGTTCAACCTTCCCAAGGGCTAAGAAGTGTTGAAGCTTCCAAAGTGCAGCCAACGACCTGTGAGTTGCAGCATAGGTCCCAGCCCTCGTCACCTCGGAACCGCTTTTTCGTTTTCAGCCAATTTATTCGTTGAATCGGCGTGTAAGGGCGCGGGTATCGGCGCTTCCGAAGTGCCAGGCAGCGGCAGGCGTAGTCAAATATGTCCCGCAGGCCACGCCAAGAGAGCCGATCGAATTTTTGCCGACTGTATAGATCGGCACGCCAAGCGTTACCCGCTGGAGCACGGTGATCATCTGTTGCCGCAGCGCATGGCGCTCAAGTACGAGTGAAGCGCTTGAAAACGACTATTTATTGATTGTTCATTCCAAAATTCGAAAATCAATCAAACAAATAAAAAGAAAAGATATGGTGCGTGTGCGACTCAATCTCTACGTTAACATAGAGTTTGTTTTTAGTGATGTAACCATGCTGTAGAACTTAATTCCATTCGGTGTCATCTATCTTGTATCCCGGGTTACGTGCAAACGCCAGGCACTGGCTTCCTATAGAGCTGCCCTAACATTCTGCCACCGACAGAGGCAGCCTGACATCTTTTGTCGCATCCACGGGTTGCACGAGGATGAAAGTGACGTTTTTAGAAAACGTCCAAGCTACGTGGTCGTCCCACTCCCCACATTGCAAGAGCAGCACAAAACCTATGCGGAATTCATTGGCATTAGTCCGGGAGCCAGTTACACCTAAGCCGAAACGCGTAGCCACGTATATAGTCTGCAGGGTTTGCTGGCTATATCTTGCGCTCTTTCTTTTCCGCTTTAACTGAATTATGTATATCGTGGACGTCTTCGAAAACACGTCGTAACGAACACGCCAGGCTTAGACGTGGCTGGGAATGGTCCGGGGACGATTGGCCACTTCGAAGCCTGAAGCGCCGAGCGCCGTTCATGAACACCGGTGCCTTTCTAACCTGTATCAACACGCGCTTGACCTCGGCCACGCGTTCCATTAAACAGTTGGCGACGTTGACGTAGGCGCTCTGCTAGTTCGAGTTTCCCGCCGACGTCAATCGTTGCAAAGTTTCCACGTCCTTCTTGATAGCTCCCAATTTCCGGACGGCTGTACGCGGCCCTGTGCCGCTTAGCCCTTGATACTGGAAGGTTCCGTCAGAGCACTGCCGATAGTGGTTGACGACAACGTTACGAACAACGAAGCGCTGACACTTGGCAAACGTCTCTTTGTTGCGGCCGCATTCATCCAGATGACCTCTCAGCTCGGACAGTGTCCGATTCTGTGCCGGGGCCAAGAGCAGAATCCGTCGCTGTTCCATGTGGCACTGCGAAAAGTTCAGCGTCACAACGTCAGCGTCAGGGAATGCCGAGCCGTCGAAATGGCACTGCGGGCACATTGCTTCATTTCCGATCTCGCCTTTGCAGAGCTGGCACAACACGTGACCGCAGGGCAACAGCACAGACCGGGGTGGCATGAGGCTGCAGATGCAACACGCGCGGGTCGCGGGCATCGGCTCGATAAAAGCCAAGCGCCGCCGCTCGAGAAAGTCGTCGAAGCCTGTCAGTGTGTACTCGCACGTCGTCATGCTCAGGTAGTGCTATAGTTCGAAAACACAAAATCCCAGCGAAACCTTCTCAAGGAGCGCGTATTTGTGGACTGCAGTTCAATGGTAAAGCAGCAATACAATGAAATAAATAAAAATGTATGGGGTTTTACGTGCGAAAACCACCATCTGATTATGAGGCACGACATAGTGGGCGGACTCCGGAATAACATTGAACATCTGAGGTTCTTTAACGTGCACCTAAATCTGAGTACACGGGTGTTTTTGTCATTTCGATGCCATCAAAAGGCGGCCGCCGTGGCCGGGATTTGATTCCGCGACCTCGTGCTTAGCAGCCCAACACCATAGCCACAAACCAACCACGGCGGTTTCATGAAGGAAATGTTCCCGGCTGTTTACATTTCACTGCTTGGTTATTGTTACCGGCGGAATCGGAAGATTAAAGAAAAAGTTATCATAGCTTTTGGTGGTTGTCGAAATCAATTGCACGGACTTACATTGTTTTTTTTTTTTTGTCTAGTTAGTCGACAAGAAAAAAAAACCTAATCATGAAAGCAGCTTAAGCGCAGCGAGATATTATAGTACGAACCAGAGGCGCATGCTCGATGGTGAAAACAACTGATCAGTGTTCAGACACAGATGGCCGGATAAAAAGAAAATGAAAATGAATTTGCTCACTGTAAGAGAAGGGAAGCGCAGTCGAGGACGGCAGAAAACTAGGTGGGGTGATGAAGTCAGAAAATTTGCAGGCGCAAGCTGGAATCAGCTAGTGCAAGACAGGGGTAATTGGAGATCACAGGGAGAGGCCTTCGTCCTGCAGTGGACGTAAATATGGGCTGATGACGACGAAAGTTAAAATAGAACAAGAAGGTCTTGGAAGCAAGTTTCACCAAATATTGCAACAATGCGACAGAACAACCAAACACAACTAAAAAAACAGAAGGCTACACAACATGAAAAAATGACACAACGACTTAATAACACAAATTGTTCTGTTGTGTTTTTCGAAAGAGATAAGCGTTCGTTTTGTGTACTTTTACCGATCATTTATTTTTGTGATTCTTAGTGCTCTGCGTTTGCACAATCACTAATTTTGTTGTGATGTGCTTCTCTGGTTCGCCTGTAAACAGTGAAATCCTCCACATACGGGCACCAAAATCCCGAAAGCAGTGCGACATATAAGCAGTTCCTCAATACATCGAACTGGATGGAGATGACCCGCAGCCCGGCGATGCCGCAGATTTACTTGCCTGGTGGGAAAAACAGTTTTCTCGTCACATCGTGCGGACGCCTGTAGCGGTGAACGAAATAAGGAAGCGGAACCACCAAGTCCTGGCAATTGAAACTTGTCGATCGATAACCCTTGTTCTCACTCGCGGTCTGTCTCCCACAATCTCAGTTGGCACACTCGTAGGGAGAAACCAACGCTAACGAAGCCGTCACAGTTGGTATGAGTTGCATGCATGAGGGCTGATTATGAGTTTCGGCGCACAGCACATGTCTTCCATTTCGGAATGCACATGCGACAAGTGTTATTCCGGACGCAGTGAACCTGACGCATTGTACTGCAATTCAAAGTATATTTATAAGCTCGATGCGAAAATTTAAAAGCGATTGAATAACTTTTCAGGATATTTAGCTCAGGACCGAATCACAAGTCTCAGCGGCAGGAGACTCTGCGTGTATAGTTTCGGTTTGTTAACACTACGCCTCTTAAGAGAGTGGTCCGCGCGGATAACTTATGGCGCAAAGAAATCTCTCAGCAGGGCTTTGGTGGTGCATCCATTGCGGCATGATCAAGTTAAAATAATACTGGGGCACCGAAACCACGACATGATTGTGAGACATCTGTAGTGGGGCACTCAGGATTACTATTCCCAGCACGGGTTTCTTTACCATGCACATAAATGTACGTACACGAGCATTATTACATTCTGCCCTTATAAAAATAAATCCGGCAGCCGCGGCCGGTAATGAGCCTGTCAGCTCGAGTTCAGCCACGCCACACCATAGCCCTGCGCTACCACGGCATACTTACCACCAGCAATCTGAATTAGCCATGCTGGCCTCCAATAAGCACGCTATGTCAGAGAATCCATTTTCCAACAGAAATAAAGCGGTATCGATCACAACGCATTAGTAAAAGGGTTATCCGCACCATATTAGCACCGTGTTGGCACATCAACTCTGCGGTCATACATGTTAATGCTGTGCGAAGGCGTAAAGCTAATGAAGCCAATTGCATGTGGTCATTTGAGCGCACATGGGAACTTATAACGTTAATAAATTCTTTAACACCGCTTCCAACGCAGCATGATTTTTGTGGCTCGATTAAGAACGCAGCTTTATGTTAAGGTCATTTGTTACCTGCAGTCAACTTTTACTAGTAAGCCCATCGAAGGAATATGCTTATGATCAAATTTACATTGAAAATTTAGCCTCATAAAGTTGTTTACTTAACTTTCTTTTGTAATTGCTACAGATGCGGCTTCTTGTTTTACGTTCCGAAGCGCAACTTACGACGGCCCAGTCTTTGCGCTTACGAACAATTCCGCTAACGAACCCTTCTGGTGTAAAACATTTTTGTTAATACCAGCTCCGTTATTGAGGAGATGTCCCAGTTTACTGCGAGAGTCTCTGCCTCCTGTTTTGATGCTAACCAGTTCGTACAGCTCCACTGCTTAACAGTGGCCGAACTTGTGAATGTATCGGGAACCAAACTTTCCATAACGGGGCTTCCCTTCGCCAGGGCATGGAAAGTGTGAACCCGGGCTCGTATTCAGAAAGAACCTCTTACGATAGAATTTTTCGCAAGAAAGAAAATTTCAACCAATCTTTATGCTGGACACATGATTGGGTGAAGTCGGCCGGACAACCCCATTGCGAATAATGTTGCTGTTTCTGTCATGCTACATATTTTTGTATGATATACAGGGTGCCCCAACTATCATGCACCAATATTTGAAAGTATGCTAGCGCCACGTAGCTGGACAGAATCAAGGTAATGTGGTTTGCCGCCGTTTGGAGATTCTCAGATTATTTCTTACATTCCGCCTAATTGCATTATTAGTCTTAATTATTTACTCAACTTCTCAAATAGTTTAATTAGATGAAAAGCGTACGTGAGAAAATTGTAGAGCAACATGAAAATATCCTAGAACAAGTTTCTGTTGCTCAATACATGCTACCTAAAAGTTCTTTTCCGAGAGTGAAAGATGCCCGCGAATAAACGCAAAGTGCCTCGAGCGGCCAGTCGCGCGGCCAATAGTGGGGGCGCCCTGCATATTTTATGAAAGGAGGTTCCCTTCTGCTATCTGCTCTGCGGCCTGCTTCTGTACATTCATGCACTCGTGCATGTTTTTACGAATCGAATGAGCTGAAACTGAAACGTAATGTTACAAAACATGGCCCCTGGGTAAGATACAACCCCGACTGTGCGTTAGGCGCAATGCCTGTCCTTATCTGGTTTATTGCGTCACCCTTGTTATTTGGAAGCAGTGTTGGAGTGGGACTAGGCTCCATGTAGAAGAAATAGTGCGAGCTGTAGGTTACACCAAAGGAGGTTTTCCTTGGTTACACCTTCTGCAATACCACCGCAAAATGAACGGACGTACGTGGTGCTCATCTTGTTCTGAACGATGGTCTTGTTTGCGATTCTAAACTGGCGCCCGCATTCATAAAGTGCTGTTACGACACATTTGTTGGTAAGAGAGAATTTCAACCAATCGTCGTGCTAGACATAGTATTACCGAAGGCGGAATCATAAAGGGCAAAAAAAGAAAAACACTTACGAAGTAAAAAAATTGTGACTTCAGAACCTCTTGTTTCATTTCTTTTGCATTTAGATGTGCACTATTTTTTTTATTTTGCACTAACTCCAAATCACTGGCTGATTATCCAGAGTGGGTATTTTCCACTGCAACCGAAGGATCTATATCTACATTCGCACACGCAGCCAGCTACTGCCGCAGTGACTTAGTTGAGATCCGGAAGAATTGTTCAAGCCCGCTGATTTTCCTAACAAGATGTGTCGTTCAGCAAGTTCATACATTATAGGGAATAAACTGAAAAAGCGAGAATAAATAGACAAGGAAGAGAAGACACTGAACGGCACAGGCGTGCCTGGGGTGGTCTCTCTCTTGACAGTGCCTCTTTCTTTTTTTCTCATCTGCTCTAATTGTGTTACTGATTTGTTATTTTTTACTTCGTCCATTCTGCTTTCTTTGTTCGCTATCGCTTCATCGTCAGGACAGCGTACTTAGCGTCAGTTCTTAGCATTTCGTTAGTGATGCCAGGAGGTCTTTTAGCATACAAGTAGCCAATAACGGCAGCGCAAGTTAGCTAGGCACTACATTTGATTGTCCGAAAAAAGTAACAGCAATGAAAAGGTCCACGCAGAGCGGCCTGCATCTTGCATCCAACAAATATAAAATAAACGGTCATTTACCAACATTACGCGCATTCTCTTTTGCCCCGGAAGTCCTGCACATCGCCATTCTGTTCGCGGATTTATTGTCGGTTTCTTGAAACCATGAAATTGAATTGTTATTTGCGTGCACCTGGCAGAAGTGCGGCTTTGCTCTGTCCGTTCTTCTCCTTTCGTTGCTGCTTCAATAGTTCCGGAACTTTGCCCCGTGGCATGAATAGTTTCGTATGCTCACGTGTACCGGTTCCCGCCATTTGCATAACCTGGAAACGGTGACGCGGAAAACAAATCCCGTGAAACCCTGCATTTTGTTGCGTCTTTTCTCGTTCTCTAAATTTTCTATTTTTTTTCTTTGAGTGACCGCGTTGAGTAACCGATGGTTGTCGAAGAAGCACGAATTGCGCCAGCGCAAATCCCTCAAGAGCATTCTAACTAGTTTTGAAACTCTTAAATGCGGCAGCTTGTTTAGCGTAATGAAATGTAAATTCTAAGCTTAACGACCCATTAAGCTGAACGTCTTCATTAACATCTCATTACTTTCTTGATTTGCTTCGGCTCTGTTCAAAGCCGCCCTTCAGTCTGACTGAGAAAGAGCGAAAAGGTTTGAAAGAGAAAAGACTTGAGCTCAAGGGAGCCGCTGCATCGCTAATACACTACCGGCATTCTTTAACAAGTGTGCCTCTCTGAGAAATGTTTCCTTACTGCATATACTCTATATGACTTAAGATTATTATTGAGCCGCAAGTGATTTCCAACTTAATAAATAGCTTGCCCATGCCCTAACAATGTTCAAAAGGCCTCCCTTCCACAGCAACGCAAAGCATAAACCGCTCTCGCATCGACTCCATAACTCTGCGCAACACTTCTGGACCGATGCTCGCACAGGCAGATATTATCCTGCGCTTCATATCACTGACATCACTGGGCTCTGTTGCATAAACTTGATGTTCAGCGTAGTCCCAAAGAAAAAGGTCGAGCGGAGAAAGGTGAGCGGATCTCGGCAACCAAAACATCGCTCCTGCACGACCGATCCACTGTCGTGGAAAACTTGTGTCCTGTCCAACTAGCTCTTTGTCGTGGTGGAGAAATGTGGTGGTGCTCCGTCGTGCTGGTACCGCACTTGGCGCAGGTCATTCAAGGAAAGATCGGAGGCAAAGTCGCCGACTACAACACCTAATATTTCTTCCGTATACATCTTTCCGTTCACGATGTCCTCAAAAAGTAAGGTCCAATGATCCTGTCCCCGAGTAAGCCACACCACACATTACACTCCAACGAACTTGATGCTTGTGCTGCCACAGCCAGTGTGGATTTGCTTGTGACCAATAATGCACGTTGTGAATATTCACAGTGCCATTTCGGCGAAACCGAGCTTCATCTGTCCAAATTATTGTGTGTAAGAAGTCCTTTTCTTCATCAATTTTGATCAGGCCCCAATTGCAGAAGTCAATCCGCCTTTAAGAGCCCGCCTCATTTAGGTCCTGGTGAATATAAACACGATAGGGATGGAACTTATGCTTTCTTAACACATTTGCAACTGTTCCTAAGCTGCGACCGCACTGATCGGCAATATGTCGGAGGCTGAGTTCAGGCATCAACGTTACGCACGCGACAACGTCGATTTCAAAGTCTTCATCGACGATTGTCTTCCTGGTCTGTCTCTGACGATGGACTGGCCCTGTTGAGCGAAAGCGCCGAAACACGTTTATGAAGGTAGGACTAGTTGGAAGGGGACGGTTTGGGTGGCGAGCCGCGTACAGCAGCATTGCCAATGAAGCGTTGCTATTCATCTCAGCCATTGCAAGTACCACGTCTATTTCTTCTTCGGTAGAATACCTCGTCCCACGTGAAGCAGCCATATAAGCACAAAGGAACTCCAAGTGGATATTCTTGGTTATCCTTCCGTACAGAGGCGCCACTATTCCAGAAGCACACTAGTAGATGACAGTGAATTTAACGCGTTCACAAGATGATGTCCCGGTGCGATCTCAAGGAATAGAAAATGCGCGGAAAAATTGTCTCCTAGGGTGGTATGCAGGATGCGCCGAGTTTGCCGAAACTCGGGATCTTCACGAGCTCTGATGACGCCCCAAGATGAAAGAACTAATGGCAACAAGACAAAGTTTATCCGTCGGCACGCCTCTAGTTTTATTGGTTTATCTAGATTAACTCTGGGTGGCTATCATTCCTTGGGCGTTGCCATATGGGCGGTCGACAGACTGGGGCTCAGGTGATTACACGGTCAGTGCATGGTCATGCCTTCTTTCACTTGTTTGTCGTTCCATCGAGTACATTACAGGCACAAGGAAGTTATAAAATAAATGCATTTTGTACAATAATATTAGTCACATTAACGTGGGTTATAAGCATTTTAAAGTTTACAAGATGTACACTGAATGTATATTAGACTAATCTTTAGTTTAATACGCTTCGCGTTATACCACGAGTGGACGGTCGCCCTCCTCTTTTTCCTCTGGATTTAATTGGTGCGGCTCGCTACGTGCTTGCGCTCCTATTTAATTCCGAGCACAGATTGGTGTGCGCCCGGTTTTCGCACTGGGTTTTCAACAGATCGCTCATTGCTCGCGCTAAAGTAAGGCCAAGGTGGACTGTAAGGCTGCGAGACGAAGTGAGCGTCGGCTAGCGCAGAAGTGGTTTGCCGCGCGCTTACTGTGTAAGCACTCAGGAATGCCGGAAAGCACTCATACAAGGGTCAGAAAGCTACGCTTTATTTTTTTACTTTGTGATGCACCTTCATACTGAGTAGCACTGACAATTGGGCGAGTTGGTACAGATGCATGGCTTCAGAACCTCCATACTGGCTAGCGCCGAGCGATGGCTTCTAACAACCGCAGGAAAGTCTTTATACTGGGTAGCCCGAGCGGTCCGTGGCTTCTAACAAAAAAGGGTCCTTGCAGCGCACGTAGCCGTTGAATGCCACCACATCCAGGTGGGACTTCAGCACCGGAGAAGTTACCTTGTACCCACCGCTGATGAGGTGGCGCTTCACTTTTTGACTATACCTTTCTATTTTTTGCGTGTGAACGCCCGTGATGGGGTCCACAAAGTTCACGCTGTGGTTGACTGTCTCCGAATGCAGATTGAGGCATATCCCCGTTAGCATCCAGTAAACTTGGGATATAGTTGCACTAAACTTGGGATTCGTTACTATATGAATAATGGTCCGCGGTTGAACATTGGCTGCAATAATGGCGCCTAGCGTCGCCGCCTTTTGTCGGTCGACCTTGAAAAGTCGCAGCACCCCTCTGGCCGCGCAGACCACGCCATAGACCCACGGGCCATCATCTTTAATACCGCCGTAATTTTGGCGGCTCGGCGGAACGTTGTCGCCCGTCATTAGGCGGCTTCGATGGTACTTTTGCTCGCCGCGAAAAATGGCACTCGTCAATTTTCGCCATCTTCGCGGGGCCACCGAGTGGAGGTCGCGCCAGCACCTCGTCCCTCGCGACCTCACGGGCGTAGTTTCCTCCAGTCGGCGATGGCGTGCTCCGATAGAGGAAACAAGTCGCCGGTCATCTCCTTCAACATCTATATGTCTACGCTTTTGCTCGCGCAGTACGTGAGCCAAATCATTTGCCACCCGGAGAGGTTCGCGCGGCCGAGATGGTCCGTGTACATACTAGCGCCTATGTGAAATACAGCCAAAGCAGGTAGCCTTATTACGAACCATCGGCAACGACAGCACCTCCTCTGAATGAAATAAGCTTCGCGCACACTGGCGGTGAAATTCGCGCGGCGTGTCGCCGATGGCAATATAAGCATGCTCGGCGCTACATACCGGTCAAAGCCTCTTCTGTGGCAACGTGGACGTTACAACTTCAGTAGTGGCGTTCGCGGTGATGCGTAGGTACTTTCTGGGATGAATAGAGACTGCCCTATACGTTCGGCAGCAGCTTTTTTTTTTCTAAACTCTCTGTAACGTACTCTAACTTATATCTGGCAAATGCTATTAGGAGTTTGAGTTTGACAGGGGCATCACTAAACATCCACCTTAAGAAATATAATTGATCAAATGTGGCGGCGCAAATGCATAGTGAGTACAGAAAATTGCTCCTCATAGTCACTCCGATATATTAGAGTCTGAAAAATTTGTCCCCATTGCAATTTGTAAGCTTACATTGGAATAAACTGGACTCTTGCTTCGCAGAAGTACAGGCTTGTCATTGCTAAAAAAAAGGAAATTCTAGGCTTTTACTGCGTGCACCTCCTAATCACATCATACTGCTGGCATGTAGAACCCAATAAGTCAGTGTAGATAGAACAGCTGTTCGTCCAATGTGCTAGCTTCGTCGGCGAGCTGTGACGCTCTCAACTAATAAACTCTTCCTCTGTTCAATTCACTTTCTTGGAACGAATTGGATGGAAACCGATATCTCTACAACAAATTGGAAGTGGATGGAAACCGACATGTCTACAAACAATGAAACATGACCATAAAGCGCGAGCAGTTTTTGAGCATGCGTGTATACTAGATGTAGCACACAAAGTGCTGGCGAGCGCGCCTGAAGGCCGTAATCTTGAGTGCCTCAGGCTAGAATTTCTGCACTAATATAAAAACAACAGCTGTATACCCCTCTAGTCTATATACGTATTCCGTTATGATTATATGGGACCATGTGTGAGATACCCGTATGTTACTGTATAAAGATAAAGGACCACATAGGATTATGGCACTGGCCATAAGGGTCTCCTTTAATAGGACAGGGCTAGACCTAGCACACGAGCAAAAATTACCAAGAAAGTACACATTAATATGGCGCTGCGATAGCTTAGTGACAAAGCACAGCGCGCGCAGTGAGGACGATTGGGATTGGGCTCGCACACCTGCGTCGACTAGTTGTCTTGGTTCAATTCCCATATCTCCTTCTACTCATCTCCACATCTTTACATTTCTTTTATTTACACAATACTGCAGACCTTGCTTTAGGTCGAGGCCCAGAGGGCCGAAGATATCATCATCAAAATCAATACAGACGCAGGCAAACATTTTCAGAACAAACATACAGAAGTTTATGTTTTGGTCTTCCGAGTTTTGGCCTTATGAGTGAACTAAAGCAAACAGTTAACCTTTTTTGTGTTTTCCCCAGCTTCTTCGTCCTTAAGATTTAAGGGGTTTCCTCTTATTATTCTTAGTGGCGAAGCTCTGTGATCCCGGACAAACAAAACCCTTCACCGAAACTCCGACATTCACCCGGGCAGCGCCAAAAGCAGGACATCCTTTCCGTGTCGCTTGAGGTAAGGATTTCCCTTTGCGATGACTTATTCAGCCCTAATCTTAATAGATGACAGTGCTGCATGTAAGGCCTGTGGCTATACGAAGAGACACCGGCCGCTTGTTATGCCCCTGACCTTGGTTAGATATGCTAAGACAATCAATGTAAATACTACAGTCACCTGCGGGCACTAGACGACGGCCCACTGTCTGTGCAGATTCTACTGCAGCACGCCATTCCTATTGATCCCCGGTCCCTAAAGCAGCGAAGGCCCTTTTGCACTCTTCCGAAAACGACTGGCTTGTGCGAGAGCCTTTGACTGGTGTCGTGCGGTCCGCGTGCGTTCACACATAAACCGCCTTTCTTTCTCGATTCTATACAGCTAGGGTGTTCCAATTTAGCTGCACCGATTTTTTAAACATTGCCTGTGGCAGATAGCACAATTGTAATTCCTTGTCTAAACTACTCGACGAGGCGGCCATTACTTCCACGAGAAATCGGAATGCCTAATTGAATAATTAACAAACCTACGCTAAATACTTTTTAATTAATCACTGTACGGCACTTCTTTCAAACTACGAATTATAGCCTCTGAGTTCGCAAGTTGCATCCACTTGGAGCGACTTCTCAGGATTGAACCAGTTTCGAGATACGAATTTTTAAAGTGTCCGATGAAATGCATGGGCCGTTCCAGTTCCCCTGCTTCCTTTCTCCAGCGTAGAGTAGCCACCCAGACGCTTTTGTAAATGCAAGAGAACGTGTGTTCAGAGGTGAAAATGTAAATGCAGCGCAACGTGCGGTCGGAGCCGCAACTTTGCTTAGAAAGGGAATGATCAACTATTACGAAATTCTAAAAAAAAGACAAAAAGAAAACACGTTACCTTGCATATATCTCGTTCGAACCCAAAACAGTGACTTGTGTGCATGCGAGGTTTAACAAGTAATCCGCAGTTTCCGTTTCGCACGTCGTGTTACACCGCCTCCACGCTTCAGGTAAGCTACGAGTTGGCATGACGGCAACCGTGGAAGCTGACGCAGTGGAGCTTCAGGGCAGCGCGTGTGAAAGCCGTCACCTGCTGCATTCGAGTGGCACCATGAGTCGCCAAAATTGACGCTCCGCGACCGTTTGAACACACTCGACAGGCATCCTCTCACAGCGAGAAAAGTGCTTGGAACGTGGTCATGCACTGACACGCGGAAGAGTGCGGCGAGTTGCCCTTCGTGATTTTTCAGCCGAGGCTAACTTACTGGCTGCCTAAAAAAACGGCTTTGTCTGCTACACTGTGCTTCTTTTGTGCTACATTGTGCTTCATTGTTACTGGATTGTGCTTTCAGTGCAGTTACCCGTAGGTGAGACAATCTTTGTGAGCTTGTGTTTGTGTGTGTATCGTGCGTTTTGAAATTTTCGGTTTTTTTAAATGCGAAGCATTTCTTGGCAAACATTTGCTACTTTGACAGTATTTATCTAGCCGCCTACGTCTTGGTGCTCTTATGGTCGTTTCGTTCGCTTGGTATGTACCGAAACTACCATACTATGCCAAGAGTATATGACGAACATATGTGATAGGTCATGACGTCAATGTCATGACATGCGATTAACAGATTAACACTCAAAAACCAATGAAATGGGTTAGGACGTGGGTACTAAGTGAAGGAAACACTAAAGGATGCTGGTAGAAGTCCTAGTCATGAGCATGACTCTGCAAAAATGACAATCACTCAGCGAAAAATGATTAACAGTCAAAAACCACTGGAACGGGTTCGGACGTGGGCACTAAGTGAAGGAAACACTAAAGGATTGTAGTAGAAGTCAAGTATTTACCATGACTCGGCAAAAATGAGAATGACTTAGCAAAAAAGATTTACACTCAAAAACCAATGGAACGGGTTCGGATATGGTACTAAGTGGAGGAAAAGGCGAAATGTTTATGGTCGAAGTGAAAGTCATGAGCATGAACAAGACTTTCGCGTTAAGGTCTCAGGTGTAACTAAAGGGACTCCGGATGATTCATGACATCAATGTCATGACATGCGTGTCATGTAGGTAATGAAAGAGCCGCCTACGTCTTGGTGCTCTTATGGTCGTTTCGTTCACTTGGTAGGCTCCCCTCACACTGCTTCATATAATATCGATTCCCACATGGCGTGGGATATGCCAGCTTTTTTTTAAGTACACAATTATGAATTTTGGGATAGCCGAATTTGAGGCCGCCTGCCTTGTCATGCTTCTATATCTAAATGAAAAGAAAGAAACGCTTCATACTTTTAAAGGATCTGAGAACTCGTTTACACAGCTTTGCTGTGACTTTGATGTATCAATTGCTCAGAATGGCTGGACTGTGAAACACGTTTCTCACGCCCACTCTCTCCTTATCATTATTTTTTCCCCTGTGGTCCCAAGCTCTTCGCCGTCGAGTCAGCAATCCACATCGTGCCTCAATACGCCAAAGAGCTCAGGTCACCGTAACATAATTGCATAAAGAGCGATGGTAATTTGATGAGAAGGCCAGAGTGCGTGGTGTTGCAGGGTCGTCTAGGATTCCACCCTCGTTCCAACGTACTTGTTATTGTTTCTCTTTGTACTTCTTTTTTCAGCAGTGTATCTAATGCGGCAACCCCACTTTCGCCACTTAGATATGGGACAAGAAAATAACAGCAAGCAACGCTTCCTCATGGCAGCTCAGCAGCTACATCTAATGCACCGTGAGGTCCTACGGACCAGTATGTTTATTGTGCTATTCCAACAATGCGTTGATTTTACTGTTTTTAGATGCGCTCGGTAGCACACGTAAGAACCGCGCTAGAAACTTAAGCACGTCACCCGGCGGTCCAATGCCTGTGGTACTCCGGCAGCAGCGATGATGCCGGAGTACCACAGGCATGATGATGCACTGATGATGCACTGTTTCGTGTCGTCTTGCCTTGTCAGATGTAAGTGGCGAAAAGGCTTTCGCCACGTCAGGCAAACCACCATAGAGAAAAAAAGTAAAGAAAAAAGAAACAAAACAACTAAATCTTTTGTGCAATCGGAGATTTTAAGGCAACGCTAACTAAAAGACCGGCTTTCGGGAGTCTGTAGTTGTCATATTACCCATGACTTCAAGCTGTTCAGATTCCTGCCGCTTGATTTTGTTGATGAAGGCTTTCCTAAAACCGATTCTTGTGCTCTTTGTGGTACGTTATCTACATCGTATTGAACACAAATTGCCGTTGCATGTTTCGTTAGAACAAAAACGAGCACTCAGCTGCGTTAGCCCCGATTACCTTCAAAGTTAGTTACTGCACTTGTACTCTAGATGACGTTAACCGCGCTCCCCCTGCCACCTCCCTCCCCCCCCTCCCCCACAGAATGTATGCAGAATTCAATGTAACATGGTAGACGATGTAACATCGAAGTGTGTATATCCGACCAACAAGGCCCAAATTTTAAAGTTATGCAGAATCACGACGATTACACGACACCGCAACTCGTTCTACGATTTTTTAACAATTTTTTTTATTAGTGGTGTGCCTTGCGGTATGACTAAAGCAGTCTACCGAAGAAGCGTCAAGAAAGAACTGCTTTGATTGATAAAAACAATCAAGAACGACAAAGGGTCACACGTCCTTGTTCCCGAACGAAAACTGAACATGATTTGAAGAGCGGTGCGTGGAGGTAACAGTATGCAGGACAGTTGTGCTTCTCTGTTTTCATTAGTTAACGATTGCGCTATTTCTTGTGCATTGCAACTTCGACTTCGAAATCTCAGTAATTGTGAGAGGCTGCAACACGAGCGGATTTCCAAAAATAACTTAGTGGATCGGTAGCGAATCTTAACAGCGGCATTGCTCTATTTAGGATCAGCACACACTGTTACAGTATTGCACCAACGGCAATTGAATAGTATGCGCTTCTCGTGTTCTGAAAGCACGCACCAACGCCATGGAAGCAGACGTGGCAGTTGTTACGGAAATGACGAGCACGCCGATATGCGCGGGATGCTCCCAAATAGGCATGCTGCACCACAACTCCCACAGAATATGCGCTGACGAGAGGGGAATATGTATTTAGCTGTTCAGCGAGCTTATGTGCGACGTTCTTAACGTGAAAAGGGCAAAAAAACTACGAGAACGGTTGGACGTACTTGCATGAAAACACTGCCGGATCCGTCTAACGTCTAACGTACGTGCAAAGAAAGTTGGAGGGAGGCGTCGGACTCGGGAGTACCTTTAGCCATAGGCTTTCTTTGTGGCCCTGTTGTCATTAACATCAACTTCAAATACAGCATGCCAATACAAGTTTTGGAAACGAATTCCATGGGAGTCAATAGGTGACTCGTTTTTGAATGTACGCTGTAGGACATCGCAGTGGTATATTGGCTGCCAACTGTCTATAAAACATTTTCTGCGTTTCAGGTTTTTTTGCATAGCAAGCAACCTGTCGTCCATGGTACATATATTCTTAATTCGTGAAGCCAGCTTTTAACATGAAGAGTGCCAGTGTGCAATTTACAGAAAAATGTTATGACAGTTTGTTTACCCACCATTTTTATTACCCTTTTTGAAACGTTGTGCCATGGGCCTTAAATGTACAATGAGCGGTAGATGTGAAGGAGCAACGAGCTGTCAGACATTTATAAAGCTATTTATTTGAAACTGTACGGAGATAATTCACGGAAAATTGAACCTTTCCCATGGTGTAAGCCATAACTACTTCGCGGAAGTATTCGGTGGGACTCTCGTAGGCGTCTTGACTAGAAAACCCTATAAATTCGGGAAAGAGTTTGCGCAGCCCTACTTGCATGTCTGTTCGTAGGAATTCGTCATTTTCGACTCGAAGGTAAATGATGCGTAAGACAACTCACTGCAAGAATTATGCGAACGAGGCTAAGGCCCGCGTTCTTGACAGAGGGGAATAAGGTGGTAGGACTCGTCCTTTCCCAACTGGTTGCGAACGTACAGCAGGCTTATTCTGGATTTTTTGTGAACTCTCGTGTAGGGCAGCTCAGCTAGGCACAAACGGAGCTAAGGCCATTCTTATCCGTGGTACGGTAGTACCATGGCGGAGGGATAAAAAAAAAAAAAAGGTGCGGCCTGCCGGCGTGCATCGGAAATGGTGCGATCCGCCGTGGCGCCACCTGTCGGGGACTGTTGTCCGGGATCGGCATAGAAAATGCATCAAGAAGGCGCTGGGAACGCCGTTGCCCGTGGAAGCCGACGCGTCCCCTCCCCATCAGCTAGCGCCATTCGGCCCAGCCAAGCGGCTGAGAATACAACTACGGCGGTGACATTCGCTTCCATTGCAGCGGCAGGCCACACCTTTTTTTTTTTTGGTAGTACCTTGCGAAATGCAGATTCCGAGAAGCGAAAGTCCCCAGATGCCTCTATTGCAACTCACGCATGCACAGGCACAGGTAACCCAAGAAAGACTATCGTTTTAAAAGCCGCTATAAGGGCATAAACGTGTGCTTTACGCATACGACACGCCACTCAGCAGCATCCCATCATGCACTGATGGATGACGTGCATCTCTTCTGAAGTGGCATGGTGCATGCAGCCTCGCTTACAATGCATACATCAAGACATACAGCAAATGGCTTTATCACTTGCTCACACACGCAAACAAACGAGAAAAAAAATCGTCGCTTTTACGTGCGAAAACTAGGATCACATTTTGAGTGACGTCACAGTGAGAGACTCCGAAATAATCTTGGCCACCTGGCGTTCTTTAATGTGCGCACGAGAGCGTTTTAATTCCGTGGCTTCATCAAAACGCAGCCACCGTGGCTGGGATCGATCCTCAGACTTCGCGCTCAGAAGCGCAACGTCATAGCACTAAGCGACAGCAGTGGGTCACGTAGACACTTCTGACTGAGTGATTGATCCATTGATTCATTAATTGTGTTCAACATCCAAAAGCAACCCAGGGACTGTGAGAGGTGCAGTAATGGAGCATTCCAAACACAGCGTTATTTAACGATCACCCAAATCAGGGCACGCTATGGTATCTCTGCATTCCACTAGTATCGGAATGCGAGCACCGGAACCTGGCATCGTCTCAGCAAGAGTGCGCCACAGTGACTGAGACATAAAGGTGGGTGCTCAGCTCATATTCCTACATATATTAGCCCCTGCTATCGTTTGACAGATATATAATCTTTCACTCGCTCTGCTCCCCGGAGTATGTACTCCATGTTCTGACGACAATAAAAGACGAATATTGAAAAACAGGCGTAAGTTGGAATCAACAAGCGTAAGACAGGGGTAATTGGAGATCAGTGGGAGAGGCCTTCGTCCTGTAGTGCACAAAAGAATAGGCTGGTGATGCTGGACGTGACTGCGGGTAGACGCTGATACAAGTGACTAACAATACACTATTTGCTTGAAAAATACCGCTGCACACACAATTATGCCGCATGCAATATATAGTATACTTTCTTGAGACCTGTATATATTACTACCGTCTGGCGCTTCAAGCCGCCTTTAGCATATTTTACCTTCACAGCGCGAACAGTGAGTGACTGAGTAAAAAATTTATCGAAAATAAATAAAAGAAGGCAAAGCATGAATACATATATGTGGATGGCATGCATCAATATTACTGTAATCTCTCAGCCTATATGTTGAACGTGCTTTTCACTAGACGCAAGAACAAAATAGGACTTGTGTTCATATTACAAAATAATTAATTTATTATTAGTGCAGTCCGTCAACAGGGTCGTTAAATTTAACTTACCCTAATGCGTAAGAAGGAACGTTATCTCCACAAATATCTACACGAGGCGCCCTTGATATTGCTGCAGTTTGTTATTGCTTGCATGAAATGTGGGCTATATTTAAGTCTGGAATAATATCTATTCCAGCTTGCAGGTGTACATACAATTGCATTAGGCCATCACGGACGCTAAATGCAATTTTTGCTAAACGCGAGAATAAAATAAACCTTGCGTTCATAAATTGCCGAGGTGGCCCTGAAAAAGAAGGCTGGGTCGCGCACTGTCCGGGATCCCCGCCAAGTTGTCCAGCTATCTGCTTTGCCGACGCTGGGCACGTCTCCAAGTGTGGTTTTGTGACAGCATGTATACGCGAGGGGCTTTGACATTTCTGCAGCCTGCCATTGTGGACATTCAATCTATTATACGTTTCGCAGAAGAACAACAAAAAAGAAGAAGAGGCTTCCTTGCACATCTGCATGATGGATGTGCCAATCTCCTTTTTCTGACGTTAAATTCAACGGCCTTAACACGTAGAAAACCAGATAAGAAAAAAAAAGAAAAAAAAAGAAAACAAAAATCGTAGCGCATGTCAACTTGAGACATATCACACTAAATGTATCTTTCTTTAGGCGCAGTTTCTTTAAGTGTGCAGTGGGATGTGCGCAGCTTAGCATTTCGGATCTTAACAGCACAAATTCGAGAAATAAGCAGAACGGCGGATAAGTTCGGTGTGGAATTGAAAAAAATCGCAGTTTCGCCCGAAAGGCGAAGCATCGATGGCGATAGCAAATTAGTAGACAGCTATATAAGAAGTACGGATAATAGCTTTATCGGCTGTATATTCGCTTACTAACTAAATTAACAAGCGTGTTGTCACGCGCGCACAGGTACACATCAACGCATCTCGCTCGATGATCGCCGAAACTCGCTGTCATAACGCTGCAGTAAAGAAGCGCTGCAGCAGCAGCGATGGAATTGTCCTTCGTGCTGCCTCTCACTTTAACGCGAACTAAGCGGCGAGAATAGAGTGCACACGAAGCTATCAGCACTCGGAACACTCTGTTCCCATCACAGATCGCTTTCATGATAGGGCCCGAGTGGCCGCTGTCAGAGTAGAACATCTCCTTCCCTCCCCTCCCGTTCCCCTGGTGCCTTGCGCGCGACGGAAGAAGGCACGCTTCCTCCCCGCTTTCCTCCATTGCGCGCGCGAGATTGAGCCAACGTCTTCGGCTCACCCTCGCACGCTTTCACTCGCACATACAACAAACGGCGCGCGGCGACGATGTTATCACCCTAGGACTTATTACGGACCATCACGGCGACGCCGACGGCAGAAATGCGCCTGGAGTGTCCATATCATTGCTATCGCAACAAGAAATTCTTAGCAAGTTTTAGGAGCAGCCTCGAGGCTGTCGAGTTCTTCGCGACCTCGATAGATATAGCCGGCGCTCAGTCCCTTTGAGCGCCGCTGCAGTTTTACCATGAAAATAGCAACCTTGAAGTGGTTGAAATTTGCATTGCCTAAATGCCCTTCCAGGAGATTTCGTATGGGCGTTACGTAACCATCAAGCCGTCTGCGCACTGTGCTCCTTCATGATGCAAGCGGGCACTGAGAAAACTTTCCAGACAGCGGACCCACTTAAGGTCGCTAGCGCATAGCATCGCGTCAGGTTAACTTATTTTTAACCAAGAATGTGCGACGATCGATTTTAATTTGCGAGACCTGAAAGCCCATACTTCGAAGAGTTCAGAAGATATTTCAGGCTTCGCGAAATGCTGCGCTGCTAAACTATGCGGAGTAATGAAGTGTTGTTTTTTCATATATTTCTAGCTCCTTTCTTTTTCTGGGAGTAGAGAAAGCTATACGCAGTAGAACTGGCTTAGGCGCCAAATAAGACGCGTAAAAAGAATGGACACGGAAATGAAAGGCTCAGCCGGGGTCGTTTATAAGATTCCTTGAAGCTACAGCACGGCACAGACGATTTTATATTCGGTTCATGGGTTCGGCCATCTTGGGCTGTTACACAATTTCTAAGTTTTATGAGAAGTTAAGCCACGTAACATGGCCATGAAACGCTAAACGCATTTATACAACGGTTTTTATGCTTGCGAATCGACTGTAGTACCGTAAACTTCGCGGTTAAATACAGAAAACAGCAGCCTTATCAGCCCAAGATGGCGGCAGCTAAGCGCGCCCGTACAATGGTCAATACATCGGCCAAACTGGCTGTTGTACAAATTATCGCTTGCGACAGCACGCATTAACAATCAGAAATGGGACAGGCTCGCATTTGCCGTTATCATTGCAAGGTGTGCACTTGTGAACTTTTGCTGGTAAACACATGCATACTACGGAAAATAGATAAACGATGGCGCGGGAACTAGGAGGGGCTATGCATATAAGAAAATTGAGTGATCAGTGTGTCAGCGCTCCGTCGTTGTCTCTTTAGGAGAATGACTTTAGTTTTCTTGGTAATCGAATGTGATAAGCTTGGTGTCATTCTCACGTACACTCATTTGCTTATGTTCTTGTGCGCATCCCTGAGGGCATATGAAGCAAAGCATCGGGAAAAATAAATATCAGTTGTGAGTCTGCGCCAGTCCGGGTGAAAGCAATTATTTGCTGAAACATTGCGGGCAAACGAAAATAAAATGGTTTTCGTCACTGTGGGAGCACGGCTTCTGGCGCTTTGCATGAGTGCAGAGCGGGAAAAAATCGCTGAAGTCTACTGTTTCTTGTTCTTTCCTGTTCTAAATAAACACGAGAAACTCGTCACGGTAACTTAATGACTATGGCGCTGCTCTGCTCTGCTTGAGGGCTTGATTTCAGCCTCGGCGGGCGTATTTTCGTCTGGCGCAATGGAAAAGTTAATGTAGCTCCAATCCAGCTCAAATCCTGCGCTTCTGCTGTTCAAATACGGCGCTAATGCAGCTCCACTAACGCGTTAACCCAGGGAAGTGCGAAACAGTGATCCGCCGGTGTTTCCCTTATGCTAACTCACCGTTGGTTTGATCTACCCAAGCGCAGGATTTGAGCAGGATTGGAGTTACATTAAGCGCTGGATTCAACTTCTGCGCTTGTGTAGTTCAAATGTTAGCGCTAATGCAGCTCCACTAACGTGAAACCTGGGGAAGTGCGAAGCAATGATGCGCCGGTGTTTCCCTTATGTTATTCTTGCGCTATTCTTGCACAAGTGAAGAGGAATCGAGCGCTTATGGGGTGGTAACGCCCTCTATCGCACTGCGCTGGTACTAAACTTGCGTTTCGGAAGCGATATTCACGAGTTTCTGCTAATTAATGCGCTTAATCTTGATTACACCTGTCTTTAAATTATTATGAATCATGCTAATTTATTTTGAACCGGTTTCGATCAATTCTGCACTTGTCTTGACCCGGTATTGAGAACTTGTTTTTGCTCGTCACCACGACGACATGAGATCACATTAGACGCAGACAGCCCGGGCCCCTGAAGTGCGTCGCTCTTAAAACGGTTAGCGTACTTTACTGCCGTATTCACAAACCAAACTTATCTTATACTTATCACTTAACTACGAATTAAGCACAGCAGAGACGAATATTGTTCAATGTAAAACGTGCTATGAGTTTCAGTTGTTTTGATCGTCTAACCTGTCGTAAGCGCATATCATTGGCTGCGTGCGATAAACCACACTTTCCTTTTCTACGATGTGAATGCGCCTGTCGGCCTGTTGCTACGCTTTCTCTTCTTTTTGTTTTTGTTGCCCTTGTACCTTAATGTCTGCTTTTTGAATCAGCCCATTTTTTAAATATGTTTTTCTTTCGCCACAAAGTCCCCCCCTGCATTAATACCCTTGTCGCGCCTGTCGGTATTATATAAATTAAATAAATAAGATAAGTACTGATCGACCCTTAAAGCATTTCAAGAAACAACCTTCTGCCTAAGTCATACTTTGTCACACTTAAATATCGACAAGTTGAGTGGCCAAAAAGGTATAGCCTAGTACAGCTACCTTACTGGTACCATCGCCCGTATTCTTAACGCAACAAAAATGACTGACCACGACGACGCCTTTGTCCCGTTTGCCGAGTTTTGTGACCGTGCATAGGACATCGACGATGACAACGCATACAGATATGCGGAGTCCTGGCGCAGAGTTCCGTTGATTAATTCCCAACGGTGTGGTTGAATTCCCCGCATGGTGCCGATTTTCGAAGCGCGCCTCGTTACGGCTGTTCGGAGTGCGTCCCTTGCTTCCCAGCAGCGACGAACGTGTCCTACCTGCACCCTGTTGCGTCAGCGGCTCGTCGCTCACCTCATCACCTGGCAAGAAGGTTTCCCGCGTGTATCCAACGTTTCCCTTCCCGAACTGTTCTTTGAGTTCTCCCAGCATTTTTTTTTCTTTTTGTAGTTGCTGCCACGTCCTCGGCCATGCCTTGTGTTGGCTGTTGAGCTCGGTCACCAGTCATTCTCACTTTTTTCTTTTCGGCAATTGACATTGCGACAGTTCTGTTGCTTCCCAGGGCGACCTGGCCGACTACGCCAGGTCGATGAGCAGAGCGCGATCCTCTTCGTAAAAGTTGACTGTCTCTTTATCCATCCAGAACAGACGCCGCGCGCATCAGGACACTCTTAAATAAAAGGAAAAAAAGAAAAACAAGAAAAAAGAAGACAAGCGACGCACACGAGGCCTCGTTTAACGGATAACAAAATGTCAGGAAACTAAACACACACGGCAGTAAAAAAAGAGAAAAAAAAAACAGAAATAATTTGCATGACAACGCACAAGAGGTTCTTGCGAAAAAAAAATTCACAAAACAACACGCTCGAGACACATGACACTCATAAAACAGAAAAAAAATAGCAAGAAGCAAAAGAAACAACCACGACTCACACGAGGATAGGGCGTTAGGGAGGCCCTCGTGATGCCGACAGAATCATCGGGGAATTACGGGTACTGTACAGCGACGGCTGCCATTTTGCGGCCAGACGAAAAACGATTAACCGACAAAAAGCCAACATTACTCCGCTTCGTTATGCAGTTGTTTCTTTCTAATGGCTGTAACATTGACTTTCAATGTGTCCCCGAGGTAACGATCATTGTGCACTAATTTATTACATTACGCTTTGCTCAACGCAATTACGTTTCTCGTACTTTTATAAACTTGGCTTTTCGAAAGGCTTAATTTGCGTCTTTGTATACGCGGGTTAGAGTTAAGCGCTCGGTAACGAAGTTCGGTGGCTCAAATTCAATCAGGAGTCTTTTGGTACTGCGCGCCGCATGATGACATTATGGTATTGGCGCGCAGAACTACAGAATTAATTATTTTTTAAATGATAAAAGGAACGTAACAAAACTCCGACACAAGCGAATGCTTCTATTTATATTGCCCTTCGTTTAATTTTGAAGAATTTGTTGCTTGCCTACCGAGAACAAAACATCAAATATTAAATGCTCCTTTTGCGGAAATATTCCTTGCTGTGCTCGCTTCCTTGTTTAAGTGTTGTCCTTTTGCCGTGCAGCTTACTTTGTTAGTTATTCATGAATACGATCTTGGTGAAATATTAATGCACAATCTTCTTTTCCATACGACAGTCAATTATGTTGCATATCTGATTCACGATTCATGCTTCCTGTAAAACCATCTTTATTACGCAACAAATTTGCGCAATCTTTACCCTTTATGTAACATAACGGAGTGCAATCATTTCCCGAATGCTCCAGATACATTTTAATGCGTTGCCATTCTTTAGGTACATCACGCACCTTCTGTGGGCAATGTTTGTACATATGTTTCCATCAAACCGTTTTACCTTGTACCTAGGTGACTGAGTAGCACAGGGTTTGAAACCAACGATCGGACCAACTTGGGTCACTGCGTGTGTGACAATGTGTGCATACGTTCCGCTCTTCGACGAACTTCTTTCCCGCCAACGTGGGTAACTGTAGATGCGGGACTGGATAGGCACCGCTGTTCGGAGAATTTCTTTGAAGCCGACTTGGTGAAATGGGTATGTGCCACTCGGTCCGCGCTGGCCTATTCATTGAACCACTTTATTGCCAACTTGAGCCATTGAGTTTGTGTCAGTAGGTGTAGGCCACTCATCAATGAACGTATTTGATGCCAACTTGGGTAACAATACATGTGCGACTGAGACTTTGCCACAATACAATGACGAAAAATGTCCCTTGAATTTCTCCGATGCGGAGCGGAATCCAAACCATGTTCACAAGTGTTCCTCAAGTACAACAACCAGAGCCATTAGCAGGCTGCGCCACAAATGCATAGGGTTTGTGCTGCTTTCAATGAACGCTTTTCACACCAACACTTGAGCGAGCTCAGCCATGAATGCACTGGCTATGTGCCCCACTTCAGTGATCCTATCGCCAATTGAGGTGACTGATAATGTGCCACTGAGTGTGCGGCAAGCGAGGGAACGGTTATCAGCGTTCGCAGGCAGTGGTGTGACTCGCTTCTCGTCTCAGAGGCCAGGCGCGGACTTTTCGGCAGTGCCGATAGATGGCGCCGCGTGTGCAGAAAGGAACGCGACAGAGGAGCCATGTTGCCGCATCACGCGTTTTCGTATCCTTCGCACGCACCAGCGAGCCACGCATTTCGGAGGCCACACGCACGCTTCGCGGCGGCGGCGCTAGATAGCGCGGAGTGTTCTTGGGGAAGCGCGAAAGAGGAATCGCCACTGCAGTAACTGAGTGGAATCGCCGCTCATACGTAACTGATTTCGACGGTGACAATACCTTGTGTCGCTATATTGATTCAATGCTAAACGCATTAACGTCATCAGTCATTGTGAGATGGGTTCCGCCGAATTCTTCATGCGTAAGTTTTGTTATCAGAATTCTCGATGAAGACGTCGTGGAGCTGCGAAGATGCTGCTGCATGCTGTTCAACACAAACTCGCCTGAGTCTCCTGGCACCAATACATTGCGCGTTGCTTTCGATTTGTTTCAAAACTGAAAGCGCATTCGCACCGGCGATTCACAGAGGTCGCGCGACCGACCACGAGTGGCAGTCAAGGAGCGGGTCAGAGCGACCGATGTTCACGTCGGTGATCGCAACATGCACGTCGGTGCACCGGGCAATGTATTGTGATTGATGCCGTGAACCCGCGCAAGAAAACTTGTTGATATTATGAAGAATTCTTCACACCCCTTTGTAGATTTTAATCAACCTTTGTTAGAAAACGCTATAGAAATTCAGTTTTAATTATCGCAAGCATTGACGTGGGCACGAACCACTAACGCCACGTGAAATATGCGTCAGGGTATTTGACGTACTTCTCCTGCGCAGATAATTTGTTGAGTCATAGGCGCCGACTGCGGGGGGCGTCAGAGGCCCGAGCACCCCCCCCCCCCCCCCTCCCGGACTTTGCGGGGGGGGGGGGGGCAGCGCCCTCAAGCAACCCCTTCCCCGCATCTCATGTGCTTGCCAGGCTGCCGTCGCGCAGATATAAGGTTTTTGTCAAAGCTGTCCCTAAACTTTCACTTGTGTAATCTTTCAATTCACTAAATGCTTCTTATGGTATTTTGGCGCGTGTGTGCTCAGCTTTTTATTACATCACATTTTTGCTTAAGTTATACGAATGCCGATAATAGACGGTAAAGTGCAATAAAGACGACGTCCGCAAGCTAACCTTCATTTATAATGGCATGGACAGCTTCTACCTGTAGAGAACAAATATGTTGATAAATGTTCCCATTGCTTGCACCGTTATTTCGTCAGCTTTTATAGTGAAGCTGTTCGACTTGAAGCGATCAGAAGCGTTATATGCGTGTAATAATGGTGTTGCCTCGAAGAACTAGATAATTTACGGCATTTATAGCTAGAGTTAGTAGTGATGAACAGGACACAGAGGCTCCTTCTAAAACTAGCGATGAAGTTAGAAGGGCTTTGCAAGACATGACCAGAGGAAAAGCTGCTGGAGAAGATGCAATAACAGTCGATTTAATCAAAGATGGAGGAGATATCATGTCTGAAAAGCTTGCGTCCCTATGTACGCAATGCCTCACGACTTCAAGTGTACCAGAAAGCTGGAAGAATGCCAACATTATACTCATCCATAAGAAGGCAGACGTTAAAGAATTGAAGAATTATAGACCCATTAGCTTGCTTTCAGTATTGTATAAAATGTTCACCAAAATAATTTCCAATAGAATCAGGGCAAGGCTTGACTTCAGTCAACCAAGAGAACAGGCTGGCTTCAGGAAGGGATATTCTACGATTGATCATATTCATGTCATCAATCAGGTAATCGAGAAATCTGCGGAGTACAATCAACCTCTCTGTATGGATTTCACAGATTATGAAAATGCATTTGATTCCGTAGACATACCAGCAGTCATAGAGGCAATGCGTAATCAAGCAGCATACGTGAATATCTAAGCAAACTACATGGATTCCACAGCTACCTTCATTCTCCACAAGAAAAAGAGAAAGTTACCTATCAAGTAAGGGGTCAGGCAAGGAGACACAATCTCTCCAATGCTATTCACTGCATGCTTACAAGTATTCAAGCTCTTAGACTGGGAAGGCTTAGGAGTGAGGATCAACGGCGAACATCTCAGCAACCTTCGGTTTGCAGATGACATTGTCCTATTCAGCAACAATGGGGGTGAATTACAACACATGATTGAGGACCTTAACCGAGAAAGTGTAAGAGGGGGGTTGAAGATTAATATGCAGATGACAAAGATAACATTCAACAGCCGGGCAATGGAACAAGAATTCAGGATCGCCAGTCAGCCTCTGGAGTCTGTAAAGGAGTATGTTTATCTAGGTCTATTACTCACTGTCACAGACCCCGTGAACGAGGCGCAGATGCCGGACCAAGTTCCAAAGCCGATTTACCAGCTTCTGAAAATAATCCCACAAAAGCAAGGAAAATTAAGAATGGGCCCACTGGTGCGCCAGCGAACGCCGGTTGTTGTCCAAAGACCGAGTCGGAGCCCAGACTTGTCAAAACACAACAAAATATATTCTTCACACAAGGCAGTTACACACACACGTGCATACATAGGCTAGACTTAACACAATACAATTCAGATGGGTATTCACAAAACACAGTAAAATAATTCACGACAAGCACTAAGAGTCCAACATGTAAAGTACAAAATGAATAGGGACGCTAAGTGTCCAATCGTATTCACCGTGCTGGTCCTGGAGTCAGACGATCTCGGCGTAGCTCGGGGCAAATCTCGAAGAAGGAACTTCTTCCGGAAATGCAGACGCTCGATGAACTCGTCGACTAGTTTGCCGGGGAAATCGCCTTCTGCAGACTCTCGGTCTTCACGTTACATCACTTCACCGGTGCGGACTGAACTCCTCTTCTGATTCTCGCGTGGCGGTTACATAGCTTCCACAGGCGTTCTCGATCTTTCCTATCGGTGTCTTGATCTCGTAGCAGGGCCAAAGCCTGGGAAACTTCTAGTGTTATCTCGTACTTTCGACTGCCGCCGTCGGAGCGTTGTCGGGGGGGGGGGGGGGAGGTGATGATTCATCCCGTAGGCGCACGCTCACGCTGTAGCAATCTCTCTCGACGCGCCGGCTGAGAAGGTGTCTCGGCGCGCGGGTGTGCTCTCTCTCTCTCTCTCCGGTTAACGTCGCTTCGTCGATGCTCTTCTAGACGTCTAGGCGCCGTTGTTCGCGTTGCTGTTTGAGGCGTATGCGCTCTCCCCGCTCTGTTGAAGTTGCCGCGGGGCCGGCGTGTTCTTTCGCTGGCTTGCGTGAGACGCAGCGCGCGCTTGGGTTAGGCGCTCTTTTGTGACACTCACAGGGGACCCTGATCATGAGAAGGAAATTTACAGAAGTATGAAATTGGGTTGGAGTGCATACGGCAGGCATTACCAAATTCTGACTGGGAGCTTAGCACTGTAGTTGAAAAGAAAAGTATGCAATAATTGCATTCTACCGGGGCTAACTAATGGGGCAGAAACTTGGAGCTTAACAAAGAATCTCGAGAACAAGTTAAGGACCGCACAAACAGCGATGGAACGAAAAACGTTAGGCCTAACGTTAAGAGACAGGAAAAGAGCGCTGTTGATCAGAGCCAACGGGGATAGCCGATATTCTAGTCGACATTAAGAGGAAAAAATGGAGCTGGGAAGGCCATGTATTGCGTAGGATGGATAACCGGTGGACCATTAGGGTTACAGAATGGATACCAAGAGAAGGGAAGCGCAGTCGAGGGTGGCAGAAAACTAGGTGGGGTGATGAAATTAGGAAATTTGCAGGCGCAAGTTGGAATGCTAGCGCAAGACAGGGGTAATTGGAGATCGCAGGGAGAGGCCTTCATCTTGCAGTGGACATAAATATAGGCTGACGATGATGATGATTAGAGTCAGCGTTGTACGGTGTGTCGCAGCTGCCTCCCTCCATATCTCGCCCACTAATTTTAGAATCCATGTCTAAAGAACCACTGTTAAGAGCAGCCAAGAGGAAGCCAGCAGCCGAAAGTCGGTTTACCTTATTTTTAAAGCAGTGCTTCCTATATCTTTTATGGTTAAAGCCAAATTGCAGGCATCTGGTGGGAACTCAATTGGTTCAGCGCCCACTCCTGGCGTAAGGACTCAGCACCTGTCTTTACAATCTTGAAATGAACAGACTGGTACGGTAGCAGGTGCTTCGTTACTTCAGGATACCAAAGTCGATTACCAACTATCTCACCGACAAGGCCTCTTATGTCACCTGGCGAACTTACAGATGCACGTTTTAATTATTAGAACGACACTGAAAAAGCAGATTTTTTTGCGGCTCCAGCCAGATTTCTCATGTGATAAATAATAACCATGAAACACTTGATTAACTCAACGTAAATGAACGAGCAGTTCCTACTTATTAATATGGTGCCAACACATCGTAAATGAATGACATGCACGTTCTGCGAAGATGATTGTGTCAACGCACATATCAATGAAACCCCGCATACGATCATGGCTATCACCATTTGTGTCTTCTACATCCTTGCCTTCTCTTTTTCTCTCATCCTACGCTCTAAAAATTGAAGAGCCGTAAGCTCGCATCGCCTAAGTTTTCTTTTCGTTTTTATTATTGTTAAGTTCTTTCACTGTAAATAATTACGAACATTTTTTTAACGAAGCCCAGGAATTCGCTGTGCATGCAGCGCTTTTAGCCACCCAGAGTTGCAAACAAGCGAAGTTTCTTTAGGAGAGCGTCAATTTTAGGGAATGAGAAATCACACAAGCAAGTCAATGCAAATGCATTGCTTTTAAGCACAACTGTACTTGCACTTACATCTTAATGCACTGCAAATGCACTTACAATGCAAATTCATTAAACACGCCGAGCGGAACATTGAGTAAGATTGGTAGTTACAGGCTTTTCGCAGCTGAAAACGTATTCCGAATGTTCTTGTAAAAGTGCACTTTCTTGGGAAAGCAGAGTACGTGCAACAACAGTCAAGAACAGTCCGACCGTAGTCAGGCCGCAGCATCCCGGGTCATACATGCCGGTGCGTATATCGAAAGAACATCGACACTCGGGAGGAATAAGTGATCGCTTAGGCATGCTCCAACAACCTACAACTCCATGGAGATTGCCACGCTGACGCGAAGTATAAGCACACGTGGTAGGCGGTGTGGTGCATGAAGTAACCGTAGCCTAAGCACAATTACGACGATGTGGCCATCCTAGCGCTCACTTCTGATGCCTTGGCAAACGCAATTCAGCTCGCTAAGATTGCATTACATGCTGCGGTGGTACTCATATACATATATATAGGATCCGGAGTCACTGAGACCTATTTGCCAGGAAAACGTTACCTGCATGTCGACACGCGGAATATATTCACAGTACTAGGCTGGCGTCATATTACTTCCTCCTCCAATTACACGTCGCCTATAGCAAGGGATATCGTCAGCCTTTATTTTTTGAGGAAGAGAGGATGTATCTCCGCCTACTATAGCACACCACTTACAGTGAACAATGCAGTCATGACTGAGAAAGAGAAAAAAAAAAAAAGATTTATGGTAACGGAGAGGTGAGCTGCTGAGCGAAATCCCGGCATTCGGGGCGGCTTTTTTTGTATTTTCCTTTCCAGTTTACTTCGTGTGGAACGCAACCTGCGTAGAAAAACAGTGCTCATCGAGAGAAAGAAAAAGTAAAACCTCGGCTATGAAAGCAGCCTCCGAAGCTCTATTGCGCTCTATAAACACATTCCCTGGAACATAATTACGTATGGCTGAAATAAAAGGTCTGGAAATGGGGATTTTCCACCAGGAGAATCTTCAATGAATATTGCATCGCCAGCCACTGTCACTCCATCGCTTCGCAGGCTTCGCTTCCCACGGAGCTTTGTATTACGTTGAGATATCACACAGTGCATTCACTTTCACTTCGGCTTACGATAATAGTACCAGAACTAACGACCACTGAAACTATTAGTCAAACTTCTTTTCTTTTTCAGAGAAAGCTTGAACTTGGAGCCACGTTGAATTCCTGAAACACGCGGACGTCTCAACAGCAGAAATACTCTCGCACGTTACGAGAATGCATCTCTGAAATCCGTTCTATCTCTCACACACACACGCACACATGCACACACAGGGTGTTTCACTCAACTTCGGCCACAATTGGCCCAATGTAATGCTCTTTGCCGTCGCTTGGAGATACCCAGATTATTTTTTGCATTCGGCCTAATTACATAATTAGTCTTAATTAATCAACTTCCGTGTCTTCCAAATGACAAATATATATATATATATATATATATATATATATATATATATATAACAGTGGCGTATTGTCTGCACATTGCCAAAATACACTGATCATACGTCAAATTGATGGGAACTACCCTGAAGTGCGTCCAAATTTTCATTTTTCAGCAAACTGTCCGGACTGGCTTTGTAATTGCATGTCTGGTGACATACAGTGCGCTAGATCGAACTTTTTGCGAACTGTGACAGGAAGTTTTCAGATTGCCTACGCTCACTACTGCGTTGGAGTATCCGAAATCATGTATCTTTAATCTGAACGGTCAATACTAGATAGAGCCTTAATATATAACTTTTCCAACTCATAACTACTAAAAACATCGTTTTTAGTGAAATTGTTATATCGGGACACTCGAGTCTAACATGCAGTTTTCTGTAAATATCAGTTTTACTGTTGGCCTTCGACTTGAAAAATTGCTTAGCTGTGACGTTCACATATTTGCAGTTGTTTAAATGCTTACTGATGCGTTTTGTGTTAAGAGTGCTTGCGTTTCCATACCTTACATTTATTAACGCGAATATACGAATGAATGTGCCATATGTTTGCCGTCTATATTGACCATGTGCCTTAACTAGGTCTTGCTAAGGGAGGACCAATGACGGACGACGCTATTCTTAGCTAATTGTCTGACTCTGCAACTTCAGTGCGGACAACTAAAGCGCTGTTGAAGTTTCTGCATGACACGAAACTAGACGAGCGTCTCTAGTAGATTCGATGTCTAAGGCACATAAGCACTCATCACTTCTCTTCTCATCATAATCCATCCCAGTACTTTCACTCCCCTGCCCTGTTTCCCAGTACAGAGTAGCAGACTGGAACGCACTGCATCAGGTCGACTTCTCTGCCTTTCCGATAATTAAAATTTCTCACTCTCTTTCGTACATTTTCCATATTTGTGTGATATTACTAAGCATTGTATGCGTATTTCCACAGTTGCTAATTTTCTGCAGCCTAACGATGCATAAGCACCAAATGTGACTGATAACGCTGTTATATAACGAAATATGCAAATAGAAGCGGTCCTACGCATGAAATACGTTAATTATAGCACAAAATGTTCGATTAGAACCTGCGTAAAGCGCGCAAGGCATCGCACCCTTAGAAACGCCGAAGTAAACAAAAATAATGCGGCAAGGGCCCTAGACAGGTTTGACGCAGTGGATAATCTGACAAACTGGAATAGTAGATTTTCAATCTTCAGCAGTGGCGTTGACGTAACGTCTCCCTATATGACACGCTGTGGTTCAGAGTTCGATTCCTCGTCATTCCTCAGTTGATTTTTTTTGTTTGCCTCTTTTTTTCGGCCAGTGTCTGTAACTTGGGGAAAACGAACAGATCTGATATTGGCAAATGACAGCAAGCAACGCATAATCACGGCCGCTCGACAGCCACATCGAATGCAACATCATGTCTTGCGTAGAAGTATGTTTATTGCGCAGTTTCTACAATGCGCTTATTCCGTTGTTTTTAGATGCCATTGGTAGGCATGTAAAAGCGGCGCAAGATAATTTAAACGCATGACCCGACCGTCCGATGCGTTTAACAGACAGGCAGCAGCGCTGACTCACTGCTTCCTGCCGCCTTGCACTTGTCAGATGTAAGTGACGAAAGGCTTTCGCCACGTCACGCACACTGCCGTAGGCAAAGAAAGGAAAAGAACAAAAAATGTAGTGAATTCGTATCCAACCCAGGTACCTTGCGTAGAAATCGCAGATTTTACCGCAACGCTAACAAGATGGGCGACTTGCAACAGCTTCTGTACTTGTGATATTGATACGTAAGAGCCGCCACCGTGTGGCTGCACTGAAGAGGAGGAAGACGACGTGTTCTCGATTGGTATAGGGTTGCCCTCTTGGCCACCGTTAGCCTACGCGTTGCAAATATTTCAAATAGGCTTGTAAATCAGGTCAACGTAACATTATTTGGTGGAGGTGGACGTTCCCCGTACTCGCCATGGGGCTTTGCAGGGGTCGCATCGCCGACAATCCACCTTCGGCTCCTGCTGGCGGCACTTCCTCTCTGCCGGCCTCTACGCTCGCAACCCGGACTTACGTCACCATTTCCCCCACCTCGGGATCGTGGTGTTTTCACCGGAGTCGGCAGTCCTGATGTTGACGACTGGCGCCGCTTGTACGAACATGTCAGCACCAGTCACAGGTGGGATCCAGCTGTTATGCTTGCCAACCTCCTTTTCTACCTCGACGGCACGTCACGGGCATGGTTCCAGACTCACGAAGAGGAGACCACTGGCTGGGATCTCTTCAAATATTAGCCTCAATATTCTCAACAAAACACATATTCAGCACCGCAGACCAACGACCTCACGGAGCGCTTCGACCGGACCATCACCGACATTGCTTTCGAAGTACGTTGCGGCCGACCACTACGACTGGGAAGTTCATTTACCGTATGTGACGTTCGCTCATATATATGGTCGCGTCACGACACCGCCAGCTATTCACTTGTCTATCTCCTATATGGCCGAGAACCCGCGTTGCCTTTGGAGACCTTGCTGCCCACAAGTTCAGCCACTGAATACGCCCGCGATGCGATCTCACGCGCCGTCCACGCGCGGCCGCTCGGCCGCACCCGTCTCGAGGCCTCACAGGAGCATCAGCGACGCCTCTACGATTGCCACCATCGCGACGAGCACTCTTCTCCGGCTTCTCTGGTGCTGCTCTGGTCGCCCATACGCCGTGTGGGCCTATCCGAAAAGCTGCTGTCGCGTTACATCGGTCCATACCGTGTGGTGCGACAAGTGACCGATGTCACATATTAAATCATCCCCGCCAACCCCTCAGCTTTGTCGTCAGTCGCAAGTGACATCGTTCACGTAGCGAGACTCAAGTCCTATCCCACACCTTTCACCGCGGATGTGTAGCTTAAGCACTGGGACGGTGCTTCTTCCGCACGGGGGTGATGAGACGGAACAGCCGCCTGAGTGTGGCTGCGCTGAAGAGGAGGAAGACGACGTGTTCCCGATTGGTATAGGGTTGCCATCTTGGCCACCGTTAGCCTACGTGTGTATAGATATTGTAAATAGACTTGTACGTAAGCTGCGGTAGCTTTGCTTGACTGCAAACATCAGCTTCAATATTACCCACTGACTGCACGCTGTTCAGATTTTTACGTCATGAAGTTCGTTGATTTCGGCCTTTATAGAAACCCATCCTTGTGCGCTTCACTTATGTTCTACTCTAACCTTTAATCTACAATGTATTGAGTACGAACAGCCACTGCATGTTTCGTACGTAAAGTGAGCCTTTGGTCGCGTTGTAACTGATTACCATCGTAGTGAGCTACAGTACGCCTATTCTCGATCCCGACTGCGCCGGATGCCATCTGTATATAATTCACTATTTTAAGCAGACAAAGCAACATCAAAGTAGAAGTGTGCATATTCTACTGACATGGCCGGAAATGCCGTTTAACCTATGCAGAAACACGGCATCCAATGCAACGCCATAACTCCCACTAATATTATTTTTTTATTAGTGTATTGCTATAATTAAAGCAGTCTCTCGAAGAAGCGTCAAGAAAGAACAGCTTTGAGCGAACGAAAGCTGAAGGCAACTTGAAGAGTCAACATTTTAGTAATCGGGAAACGCTGCAAGATGGACGCATTTGGCCGACAATAACTTAAGTGGATTGCCAGAGGGGCGTAATAGCTTCGTTGGTGAATTTCCGAGAAACACAGTTGGTGATAATATCACGTCAAAACACGCTGAATGGAGTGGTATTTTTTTTATGGCTGGGAAAGCGTGCATGCGAAAGCCGATGAGGCCTTTGCATCAGTCATGAACACGCTGATCTGCGCGGGCTGCGCTGACTCAGGTATGTTGTACCGCCACACACTTAGAACGACCGCTGACGCGAGGGAAACATGTACCTAGCTATTCAGCGTGCTAATGCCGGACGTATTCAAAAAACAAAAATCCCGCGAGAAACATGAAAGCATGAAAAGACGCGCATGCGCTGTGCCATGACTTGACGGAAGGCGCTTGCTTCGGTAAAGGACGCCAAAATGCAGTTTGGCACAAGCTAAACCCGCCGGCGGGTCTGAAAATTAGATTCTTGCTGTGATCATCTACATATATATCGAATCTACATATATATACACATATTTCCTGCATTTAAGGTTATCTGACTTACTCGACATGCTTACGAAGTGCGACAACTTGCTCAGCAGTGCAGCGTTTGCACTCTTCAAGTGGGCTGCCATAGAATTCTTTCCTGTCTCACCAGCTCAAACAAAAAAACAGTAAGACGACAAAATTTTCTAGATGGCGCAGTTCAAGCAAGGCAACGAGAATTTGATAGCAATAACTGAAGCTCGGGAGAAGTATTGTCACTGCATTAGGCCCATTTCCTGAGGAATATGGCGAACTGCGTGAGACAGCACTGGCACAAGAAAAGAGGGACCGTGACGACTAATTGAGTTTACTGCCCTGAGTCACGGTGAACGGAGTTGCGCGAATTACTGTTTTTTTTTTCTTGTTTTCTTTTTAAACTAATTCTGCCGAATAGAGGCAGGAAAGACCTACAAGCATCATGCTATGGCTAAACCGAATCCTTTGCCTACTCATTGCGCTTCCATTTGACTTCACTGTGCTGAGTACTCTAAGACAATTTGATAAAGGCACTATACTATGTTTTACAGGGCCGGTATTTTGTAGCAATGCGTTATGCGTTATTCTATGCTAGTCGTATCATCCACCGCTCACGGTCAGCTGATGCAGTTGATAACGTCAGCGGACCGTCGCTCTCACCACTGACCAAGCGCGAAAAGGCATCAGCATCGGAAAGGCATTGCTGACAGAGCAAGTATAAGGCAGGGCAAAAGAAAAGTGTGTGGCGTATTTCCAGTGCTTACTGTTTCCATAATGAACACTTAGAGCAGTTAGTCTGAAAGCGGGAAACATGCGCCCCGTTAAATAGTTATCGATGGTTCCCGATATAGCCCGGTCGGCATTGTCCTCAGACAACGTACTCTTTGCTACTCTGTCGTCGCACTAACGAAGGAACAATTAGAATGAAATAACAATTACGACAACAATTAGAATACACGGCAAAAAATATAAGTTTACTTGGAAGTTTGAAGTTCGTTGATTCCCGTGACAATATAGGTAAAATGAACTTGGATAGAAAACCCACAAAAGGCGGCTTGAAAGTACGCAAGGTCTGCCAACAAGCGCGGCAAATGGCAGTGAATAACTGGCAGTTACTACTTCTGAGGTGTGAGAGGGCGATTGACAACAACGCAAGTGACCAAGAACAATGTTGACCAACTTGTCACGTGTGACAGCGTTTTTTTAACAAGAGTCAAAGGCAAGCTTACCAACTTGAAAACCGTAGAAAAGTTATGGCTCGATGAAACTTCTGAAGTCTTGGCACCCCAGAAGAGCCAGGGCTTCGAACACAGGCAGCCGGGACAGTTGCTTCGGAAAGACGGCTTCACTACTGCTTTCCTATGTAGCTTGTGACACAGCATTTGCAATCTGCCAACGCTCAAGCGCCCGCGCGGATATTTTAAAGATTAGGGTGGCTGGATTGTACGAACCGGTAGTTGATATCGGGAAGATGGGCCGCTCACAATAGCAAGTTCAGCGAACCGAACGTCTAGGAGGACGGCGTGCCTGCGTCAGTGCTGGAATACGCGATGAGGATGACGTCGCGTTCACGTGCTGTGTTGCCGCCGACAGACACATATCGTAGCAACAGCTGCGAAGGTCGAGCGTATAAAGTGCGAATCAAATCAACTGGTGCTGCTGTATGTGGAAGGCGAGGGCGTTTTTCCCGTCACGTCAGTTCATCGAGGCACCGCAAAGTGGTTTCATTTCTTCCCTGTCATTTCTTTACTTTACAAAGTGATACATTTCCGGACGGTGGCATCGAAGAATCGCCGATGCTGACAACGAGTGCCGCGGCCGGATTCTTGCGATTGTGCTTCTACCTTTGCTTTACCGTGAGGTGCAACATGGGCGGGCTGCGGCTATATTTTTACGCAAGCCTTTTACTTCAACAGAGAGGACATTCGCTTGATTTCTTTTTCGTCAAGCTTTGTCTACGACATAGAGGTTTATTTAAATAAAAGCGTGGAGGCCATTCAGATGCAAAAAATTACAGCAGTCAGTCAGTGAACGTATCATCCATGAGCCAACACCGGTGTCTGTCTGATTTCTTTCGGATCTCCCAAACGAGGGCTACTCGAGAAAGGATACTAAACCCCGTATTCACAAACAACCCTAGACTCGAAGCTCTTGCTCCATTCCACCGAGATGAGCACAGCGCCGCCCCTTAGCTCAATAAGACGCTATAACTGTCACGATATGCCGTGCAAGCCTAATGGAGAACGCCAACAGCTTCTGTCGAGGGGCGGCGCTGCCATTCACTTCCGGGCGCTTGGGTGTTCTTTAATGTTCTAGAGTATTGATTGAGAAAATGCAGGGAAGAGATTGATAGAACAGGAATAATTCAAAAGGGTAGGTAGAAGTACAGTATAGTGATAGAGGTCTTAAATACGCAAGTTCAGATCGAGATTGGATGTGCAAAGGGTAGACGTGATAGATGTATAGTAAAACCTGATTAAACAAGCAGACTAGGTGACTATTTGTCGCCGCCCTATCTTAAAGGGGATGCAATCAGACAATATCATCGGATTGACGTGGAGGGCTGTGGAGAATAATGTTCTAGAACATGGGGGTAAGAGACGCCAAGCTATGAATGAATTAGCTTGATTTGCGACGACTTCTCATACATTTTGATTGATGAGGTTTAGCATACGAAAGCGGCGCAGGAGCGATGAGAGACGCCATAATAGATGGCCCTGAAATAAATTAAATCACGTGGGTGTTCAATATAGTGATGTTACATGAGTGTGATTTGCTTGTTTGCTCAATTCACTCTCATTGGAATGTGCCAGCCGTGGTCGGGAATCAAATTATTGAGGTATTTCTGGGTGTATTCGACGCCGCCGGAAAATGGGGCACACACAGCGCCGGTGAGTCCATTTTGTGCAGCAAGATGCAGCTGCTCCCCTTTTCTTGCCACCCGTGTCTGCTTTTGCTGCTTATTCCTGGTCGTGTGCATTTAAAGCGGTGCGTCAGGAAAGTAACGTTTAGGTGTTAGTCATCGCTGTGTGTGTCCACTTTCTTGTGTCCGTCTATAACGCTGACAAATAACTGAATAATGCGGAACCAACCAGCCCAACGATCAACCTTGGCGAACTGGAATCGAACCAAGTAGCTGGAAGACGCACATACGTGTGTTCCCGCCAAAAGCCACAACGGCTGTTTCAGACATTCTGAAATGATGCGTATTGAGTGTGCGTCATTCATAGTGCACGCTGCGTATACAGCAGGCAAAACGTGCACCTCTCGGAACGTGAGTGAAAGCCAACGTGATGTGAATAATAATACTGTCGCATGTTTAAGTGAACCCCAGGAGGTCGACACTGATCCCAGGCATTGTATTTTTGCTTCCTGCGCACGGATGTTGCTGTAATGAAAAGAATAATTAAAGGTCTGTATGTTACTTCTTAGCTCCACTGCAAGCATCTGAATGCAGATCCATTGCCGGATGAGCAAACCTTTACAGCATAGAGTTTCATACAATTACCAGAGGCAACTGTGGCATTACTATCTACGGGAACTGCGAGCATGGCAGTTCAGCCAGCATTGAAAAGTTGGGTAGTACATCGGTTTGCCTAAAGTTTGTCCTTCTGGCTTTATATGGCTTCGTGACTTGGCCAAGTGAGCATTTTCAAGGAAGTACTGAGCTATAAATAATTTATCAGACATTAATAAAATTGTCCGACGGCAGTATTCGAACACAGGACCCCTAGCCCAAAAGCGCGTTGTTGAAATCATTACGCCACGAATGCATGGACAAGCGGAGACACTGAAATTAGCAGCGGTTATGCATGCTACCAGACTCTAATTACCTTCTGTAACAAAAATGCATCGATTTATTTCAAATTTAGCCCAATTTAGGTCCAGACAAAGCGTAATAAACGAAGCGAAAAGAACGTCGGAAGTCCCAAGCACGAAGATCAGACAAATCCATGTAATACCTACCGTTCCCGTGGTGACTGAATGATAGCAGCAGTCAGAGTTCCCTCTAGTAATTTTAGGAAAGTCTATGCTTAAAAGAAAAAAAAAAAAAGCCACAGCCAGGTTGCTGCACTGCTACGCGGGGCCTCAAAAGACGTTCCACCGCCACATTTATCTACGTTTTGGTTGTCCTTCGTTGTACGGCGTTATACCAGGGTTATACAGCTGTCCATGACAAAAGCATCATCCTATAAGGAAACAGGTCATTTGCTTCCTGGCGCTTCGATGGCATCGTTTGCGATGACTGCAAGTGATGAGAAGAATACTCTTCATCATGTACTCTACGTCATAGACCACGTCAGTGTTTTCAACGGCAGACTATTGCTATCCATCACGCCGATTCATTTTAAGAACCAGCCATTTAATGGAAACGATCCCGCACTATCACCCACGCCAGTCACCACATAAAAAAAAAGACCAGTTACATCCTAGGACATTCCATATTACTTCTGAGCGCCTTTTTTCAGATAATGAATGTTAAGATCGGGTGATCTCAGGGGATCGATGCCTGCTCATAAATTCACGCATACTATACTTGATGCCGGCGTTTAAACAAGATGTTCCACGCCCGCTGCTATGGCCCACGGCCAACTTAAATTTCGCTGTGAGTGGCGCTGTCTAACAATCCAAGGAATAGTCTCGCGGCCATACAAGAACACCCAACGAAATGGGCAGGAGGTAGGCCGTCGCCCTTGCTTAATTGGCAGCAGCGCACGCGGAATGCGGGGAATGTGGGTTCTACTCCAACCTTCCGCAAGTTTTCTTTTCCACTTCTATTTGCCTTATTAGTGTCACAATTACATTAAACATCACAATTATTTTTTCTATGCTTTCTCCGGCTTCATTGTTGATATCTTTCAATGGTTGTGATCTTTTTGTATAAGTGCGAGAACATTGTTTCTGCGCTCCAGCGTAAAATTTTGATTTCTTTTCCCCTAACCTTGAGCATGAGATGTCATACCTCGTTCGTAAAAATGCCGGGGTTTTACACGCTGTAATAATGAGCCACGCCGTAGTGGGGCACTCCTAATTAATTTTGACCACCTGGAGTTGTGCAACTGAGTCGTTCGCGTGACGGTGAGAAGAACTTTTATTGATCCTCAGAAAACGGCCAGGGGAGCCGAAGGCTCCCTCAGGTCAAGTCGGTGGCTTCTCCCACGATGGAACCGGGAGGTGAAATCCCGTTGCGATGTCGTGGGCCCTCTGGACTGCCTGGAGTTGGATGTGGTGGTGGTCGCTTGTTAGGAACTCCTCCCACTGTTCCTTTGTGGAAAGCATAGAGTTTTTTATGGCTGGGCACAGCCAGAGCATATGATCGAAAGAGCATGAATCGGCTCCGCATTTGGTGCACGACTGCGGGAAGTGTGGGTCTATCCTGCTAAGGGACCGCGGAGTGGGGTACGTGCGGGTTTGTAACATTCTGAACGTGCTAGCTTGTGGTTTATTTAGTTTTGGGTGCGGAGGAGAGAACCACCTCCTTTCCAAGCGGTAGTGTAAGACGATTTCGTGAAAAGTGCACAATGTGTCTTTCTGGATGCAAGCCTCGTTACGAGGAGGGCCGTTTACGGCTGCGCGGGTCGTGAAATCGCCCGCCAGCCGGTGAGCCCGTTCGTTGGGGTTGCAGCCGTGCGGTTGGATTGAGTCTCCCAGGTGGGCCGGGAACCATGAAATGTGGAAATATTCTTCCGTGCCGATTTGACCGAAATTAGTGTGCTTGTTGATCGCAATTCTATTCGCCCGTTTCGGTACGCGCGCTGCCGAAAAGAACTTAACGGCTGTACGGGAATCCGAGAAGACGAAGAGGGGAGAATGTGCGCTGTGTATGGCCAGGGTGATAGCCGCCTCCTCCGCCTGGTGAGCAGAATTGGTGTGCACAGAGGCCGCATTCACCAGATTGCCTTTCGCATTCACTACCGATAGGGCGAACGCGTCTTCGCTGTCGTATCTAGCGGCGTCTACGAATAGAGCGTGTTGTCCCAGTCGAGTGATATGTTTGAGGATTTCCTGAGCTCTCGAACGTCTCGTACCCTCATTGTGTACTGGGCGGATGTTGCGCGGAATCGGGTCTACCTTGATTAAGGAACTAACGTTTTTAGGTAGACAGACTTTATCCTCCGGGTCGCGCCTGGGCGGAATGCCTGCCTCGTTTAGTATTCTAACTCCTGCCTTGCTGGACGATAGTATATAAACCTGCGCCGCCGAGTGGGCTTCTATAATTTCGTCTATTATGTTATGGAGCCCTAGCTTCAGGAATTGTTCCGTGCTCGTGTACTGGGGAAGTCCCAGCACACGTTTGGGGCCCTTTCTTATAATCGCGTCTAATTTGGCCTTCTCTACCCTGCTACAATTAAGGTAGGGGTTTATATAGGTAATGTGGCTTAGGAAGAAGGCCTGGAAAGCTTTTATAAGATTGTCCTCCTTTAGCCCGCCTCTTCGGTTGGAGATGCGGGTGATCATTCTGATGACATTTCCAGACTGACCAGAGACCTTAATGAGAGCCGTCGCGTTACAACCCTTGGCGTCGATGAGCAGACCTAGAATTTTGACCGAGTCTACCCTCGGTATTGGCTGCCTGCTTTTGGATTTGATAACTATGGGAACACTTTCCAGAGGCTCGAGGTTTCTGACTCCCTGCCTAGATTGTCTGTGCAGCAAGAGTTCCGATTTGGACGGGGAGAGATCGAGCCCCGTGCCGGCGAGGAATGCCTCGATGGTTTCTAGCGCGTTCTGTAATGAGTGTTCAATCGTGGTCATTGATCCTTCCGGCACCCAGATCTAAATGTCATCCGCGTATATGGCGTGTCCCACGTTCTGAATCTCGGCGAGGCGAGCGGAAAGCCTGTGCATGGCTATGTTGAACACTAGCGGGGAGAGGACTGAGCCCTGCGGGTTGCCACGGTTTCCCAGCTCGAAGGATCTTGCGAAGTTGTGAAAGCTCCTTCCAAGGTTAAGGGCAGAAATTTGTCGCAGTATGTGCCTGTGTTTGACCCTGTCGTTCGCGTCAAAAACTTTTGTGGTGCAAGTCCTCGACAGCAACTTTCTGCATGTGCCTCGAGCCTCGAGCGACCAGTCGCGCGGCAATTCTTCGTGTATTCGCCGGCTCCTTTCACACTCGGAAAAACACTTTTATGTAGCACGTACTGAGCAGCAGGAAGCTGTATCGGGAGTTTTTCATGTTGCTCTACAATTTTCTCATTGGCACTTTGACAATTAGGACAGTACTTCTCGAGTTAGATTATTAATTACAATTAGGTAATTAAACCTTAGTAACGAAAAAATTACTGGCGGCTACTCCACTGTACTGGAAACGATACGCAGTAGGTTTGCTTCGCGTAACGCCGTTCCTCTTTTTTTAAATCGTGCTGCGTGATGGCTGGGACACCCTGTATACGAAAATTCCCCAGAGGCGTAAATTGAGAAGTAATTCCTGTATCAAGACAACTTTGTATCTCCGAAAGGCCAACACAACTTTGTATCTCCGAAAGGGAAACAGATGACACAGTAATATATATTGAAGTAATCAAGAGTATGACGGAACATTACCTGGTCAGGTAAAACCACCATTAATACAACAAGCCACCGCCCATGTCAAAAACAAGGCTTTGTAAACTGCAGAAAGATTTGACGATCATAATAGATTGACAGATATGCATGTTACGAAATGTACGACTAATTGGTGAACACAAGTTCTCCAACAGGTGATGTAAGTGATGCAGTAATCTTGGTTACAATGCCCAACAGTATTTAACAATATCCTAACAATGCATATACGTATTGCGCACTTCAATGCTAAATACAACAACTAAACTGAGCTCTATTCATATGGTAGGAAGGCAGCGAGATTGTTACCTCATGGCCATACGTTGCTTGCATGTCATTCAAAGCACTTCGCATGCCATGAAATGCGGATTAGGAGACGGGCGAGACGCCCTAACGGCTTCTTTCAGTGGAGGTCTGCTCAGTGCGGCGTAACTAAGTTGTGGGCACCTTGGCTGAGAGATCTAATTTCACGAAAACATTCAGTTATCAGTGAGAATTCATTTTATGCTAGAAAAAGACTGATTTGGGCACACCTTCGACAAGCTTGACCACTGTGGTAATAACGCTCTAGGTGCAGTTACACACCGCCGAGCCGACGCCCAATGAAAGGGGTCGCTACGCATCTCGCGCGTCTCGTGTCTCGCCTTTCTGGCTATGTGTACCTTCGATTATCTTTGAATATGCAACACTGCGTTGTGGTTCGCTCGCACGAACCATGTCTCGTCAACCACACACCCGAGGAACATTTCGCGCGCACTTTCCAACGTTTATGCAACGAACCAATAGGACCTGGGTTGTTTCACGCGCCGCCGACTACGCCAGAGCGCCGCCAAACATGCTGAGGAAGTTTCTTCATCTACTTATGATACTGCAGTATGGTATTATGTGCGTCATATGGTGTTTTATTTACCCGAAATATGCTGTAAATTAGGGCGACTTTGATGATGTTCGTTATGACGGCAGCGCAAGAGGGTTGGCGACCGAGGTATATATACATGTATGCAGTCACTCCTATTGCAATGCGCGTCTCTGTGTTCGCATACTTGGCTCAATTTCTTTAACCACCGGAGTGAGTGGGCGCGCTTTGTACGTGCCCTCCCGCCGTGAACGTTTGTCGCATCTGAACCTCCGTTCGTGGCACGGAATCCCCGCATGCTGTCTAGGCCTCGCTTGCGCACGCGCAGTGCATGGCCACGCCGCGTTTCAAGGGTTCACGTTATCCTTCACCGCGCCGTAGGGCATGCTGAGATCCTTCAGGAAATTGCGCACCGAGCAAACGCGGAACACAAGTAGCGCCGAAGATCCAACTACGAGTTTTGGTGTTGTAATGTGTGCCCACGAAACTAAGGGTTGGAAACTAATTAAAAGTATCTCTGTATCGCCACCACAGCGTGTAGTTGTAGTAGTAGCTTGCTTATTTCACAACTCATGCTGGAGTTACACGGGGAAGGAGTGTTAAAGCAGGAGCACCCAGAGTTTAGAAAAAAAAAAAGACTGACAGGAGGACCTCGTATGATCCAACAAATGGGGTAATTATACAATGAAGCAAGCGGTAATAATACGCGCGGAAATGTAAAAATCTGAAAACTAATAAATATGTAAACCGATAATTTCTAACAAAAATCATCAAGCACATACGATAATGGTAATACTAAGTATTCAAAGCATGAGCTTGTGAAGAAAACGAGTAACAAGGACAGTGTAACATGACTAATCAAATTCGCATAATATACAATACTTATTCAATTGACTAAATATCATTCAGCCATATAAATAATTAATAATAGTAAGAAATCACATGTTCACCGTTCATTAAGAAATTGCAATGATTCGTTCAATTCCCTCACAAAATATTTCTTGGTGAGTGTGAGTGCGGAAAAAGAATGAACATTTAACATTGTGAGACATTGTGTGACATCAAGGGACAATGAACTCCGTATTGCTATTCATGAAAACAGCTGTCAACTGGCCGTAATTAGTTCTTACAAGAGGTAAAGAAGGTTATTCCGCTGGAAAAATTTAGTACAGTTGTGGTTAGCAAGGTGTTCAGCATTATTACGTTCAATGTAAAGATCTTGTGCGATGAGCCTATATGCAATTCAGATAATGTGTGTTGAAATAATTGTCATAGTGAAATAATATTAGGTTTTGGGAACCGCCATCTGCAGGACAAATCAAATGAACCGAAAGTCATTAGTCTGATGGCGTGGTTCTGAAGGCTCTAAAGATGTTCGATGTGAGTGAAATGGCTCAAGATGATATGCAATACGAGAGATGGATAGGAATGTAAGCAAAGTACAAAAATTCCACAGTGTGAAGTTGGAAAGAATTACGTGTCTTGATAAAAGTGTGGATACCAAATGCAATTTTTTTTTCAGGATTCAACTAGCATGCGCATTAAAATGTCAGTTTAGTAACTAATACTGTATGACACCGAGAAATCGTGCTTCATTTGGAACCGGTATGACGTAATCAGCAATTTCAGCAGAAGGTTGGACGTCGACTGAAATTTCTGGATATTGCGATATGTGTAAATGTGTACCCAGCGTTTCCGTGTTTCGAAACTAATTATGAATTTTACGGGAACCCGGCGAAACTTGCGCAACCAGATGTAGTTATATTTGGAAATTACACCCTTCCTTTTTAGGTATGTTTTCTTCTATTCAAGGCACGAGGTAGGCAGGAAGAATATTTTGCTGCGCTTTATTTCCACGCGCAGGTACATATTTTACCAGCTTTAGCAATCAAGGGACAAGGAATAAAGCAAAGTGTAAGCGCTGAATCTTCCAATGCCCTTGTTTTTTATATGCACTGGTTTCAAAGTGTATGCTTAATCGATGCACTAGCTTGCCTGCTATCTTTTTTTTCATGCATCGTGCTCAAAGTCATCACAATGTTAGCTTTTCTGGATGTGTGCATATTGAAATGTGTACCCTATGCCATAGGTGCTGTCCCCTTATGCGCCACTTCGAAATACTTACCTGAGAGTTCGCGTCTGCTTCCTTCGGTATGTGCATATTTTGCCTCAGGGCTCAATATCCGTGTGCAAATGGCCCATTGCCATAACGGGGAGTAATATTCTCGTTCTCTGCCTGATGGCACGTCGCTAGGTTCCCCGGAGGCACCATGGAGCAAAGGTATTTAAATATGTTTCTATTCTATTTGTGCAATCAGCCCTCTACGATTGGCCAAACGTTTTTCGTGCTACCCCAGCTTCTCCTATGTGTCCAGCAAGGTCACGAAAACCGCGACTGCACCCATTCTGATATGGCGTGTCCACACTGATTATGGATTATTAGAGAAAACAATAAATATTTATTTCTGATTCCACGCCATTTTTCGCCATTAGGCCTCCGCTATTGGTCAAAAGTTCTCGGGCTGCTCCCACATCGCCTTTCCGTCACGCGACGTCAAAAAAAGCCTCAAAAACTTAACACGTCAAAGAGACGTGTACGCTAAAGATGAAATAATATACTGAACAAAATTGAACTTCTTTAGGAACAGCCGGATACCTTCCAGTTCCGAAAGGAATAGAAGACGTCTGGCTGCCCATCGCTCTGCCACTGGTTAATCGGAGCTGCCGGTGAGAGCAGATTTATTTGCGTATAATGACATTTTTTCACATGGCAGTAAAACGTTGCCGAACCCTTTCGGCACGTACACGACCTCGATCTGCCAACTCCGCTTAAATTTCCATTTGAGCGGCATTTTTAACTAGCTCTTTCACGCCACTGTGATTTTCGACCAGCAACCGGAAGTAAAGTCAGGGGAAGCGAGCCAATCGCAGACGAAGGCGCCGCCTTCTTCATCGCCCGATGCTTGCAGTGGTGGTTACCCAAATTTGACGTCAGGAGATTGGAATAAAAACAGATTGGAATAGTTTTACGTTACCGGGTCCTAAGTCTGCAACACAGGATGCCATACGTTACTTTGTTGCCTTGCCTCCGAGCTAGTTTCGTGCAGCAAAAATGTGGAAAGTGCCGGAGTAATGAAATTAATAAATAGCAGACAAGTGATTCTTGTTGCTGTGAACTCATTAACTGCGACTACATTAGGCCCTCTCGGTGGTCACTGCCATCTTCTCAAACACTTCTTTGCGATGCACGACATCGTGCTCGTCAGCTACTCGTCTTACTGTTGTGGCCTCCGAAATCCATGCACAGACACCACCACTCTCGAAGTCCATATAAAGCGCAAAATCGCCGAAACACTTTAGCCCCCACCCCTTCCCCGAGTTGGGGGTGTGTTGCAGCTGCGCAACAAGGTCTGGCTGCCGAGAGGAAGCTGCCCAAATGCATAGCCTGGTTGACACCTTTGAGAAGCGTAACTGAGTGGCTTCTGTTTCTGAATGCCTGTGTTTACCGCATATTGTGCGTTTCTGTGCGCCCAGCGATAGCGCGCCTTCGATGGTCGTATTGCCGTTTCTTTTCCCTCTACCGCTCCTCGTATTCACGCGCTGCTCATTGGGAGTCCTAATTATGCATTGCCTACACAAAGCGGTGCTGCAACAACAATTATATCAGTTGCTAGGCTGGTTCTTTCGTAATATGAAGGGCTAGTGACGTCACTCTCCACGTCGCAAGCTGCCGTCGTCGCGGCCGCTCGCAACACTAGTCTTTACCGAGGAACGTATGCGGGGAGCGCTACGTACTTCGAATTGTTAGCAGGAGCGTCCGATCATCAGTTATGTGGTTTGGATGCTTGTTTTGTGCTTGTCTTTATTGAAAGGAATGCTGTGTTGCACTTCGTACGCGCGATATCAAGGAATGTATGCACTTTCTGCTTCGATCACTGAAGGTTATTCTTTTCCGTGAGAACTACGCCGCGAGAAATACCGACCAAATAGAGGCTAACAGCTTCGCTGTAAAACTAAGGCTGCGAGACAACGTAGTGGCTGGTGCATCAACCTTAAAGCTGCACATAACATCCTGGGTGTCAGTCAGAGTTCCAGTTTTATGGGGAATAACTATTTTTTTGTGCTACGGTAATGCGAGGTTGGGCACCGGAGACCGGGTATTTTGCCGAAGTGAGTGTATAGCGCGTGAGCATCTCAAGTCGGAGAGGGGGCTCGCTGATTGGTGCTCGCTGGTGCCTCCGTCGTGACTGACGTCACTCTCGGCAAATCGGCCCCCGGTGCTGACGTCTGAGAAGGGAGAGACTGAGGGTTGTGATTTGTGTTCGTCGCCGAAGGTCAACCCGCTCTTTCATGCGCACTTGCACTCCCGCGAGAGCTTTGTGGCGTCCTATGTGGCTTCAGTGATAGTATGAATTGCAGTAAGCGTAAGCTGGCTGAGTAAACACGCGTGGCATGACGGGCGCAGACACAGACGAACCGAAAGAACTAGACGACCGCGAGCAGCATCGGATAGAACTTTAGGGTCTTGTCTTCGATGCAGCACTTGCCCAATAGGAATAATTTATATACATGAAGTTATACAATCGGGGTTAGGCTTCTTTGTAAGCCATATTGGTAATGCATTAAGTTATACAATCGGCCTCCGCTTATCGCAAAGCATAACGGACCGCAGTGGGAAGTACACGTGTGGCATTAAAGCGACTTCCTGAAGGCCACATCTGAACAATTAAACGTATTACCTAAAGTGCAGCATGATAGTGCAGGCATAAGGTCACACCTTTAGTCAGCACGATGGCTGCGACGTGACGTGTGCAGTCACGCACGCACTAGGCACATCTATACTACTCCAGGCTCTTAATGTAAGTGTACTAAGAGGTAGAGAATACAATGATTTTACTTACACAAAAGTTTGCACTGTCATGTGAAATTGTACCTGCGGTAGGTTCTCGCAAGTGTTCGAAGTGCTTTTTAGTATTGTTGAATAAAGGAAGGTTGCTTAAGAAAATAACATTTGCTTAAATAGGCCTCTGGATTCTCTTGTCAATTTGCGCCTAGTTATCAGAAGTTAAAAATAAGACGAACACAAAGCTTTCTTCAAAAACAAAAGATTACAATACTGATGTTTACTTAGTATTCACCTATGTTTTGAGGCAATTTTCACAGACATGTCACTTTGAAGAGCCACACTATCTCAGAATTTTCCCCTACAATATCATCTTTTCCAAGCAATGCACTTTGGGTTTTCGGTTACTATCTGTGTCGGTATCCGTGCATACTTCTAGTATGATGTTTGTTTTCCGAAAAGACTCGTAGGAAAATAATTTATCCATTTTCCTAAATGCTTAAACGGTTCGCAAAAGTTGTCAGGCCTGGGAAAATGATTTCTACTTGTGTAAAAATACCTTTTTGTTATGCAGCAGTTCCATGTTCTCGGTTCTTTCTAAACATATCATGACTTGAAATTGTCCGTTGTTGAATATTGGCAAGCTGCATTTTGATGCCTTAATTGTGTGTCAATAATGCATTTCTATAGCGTGGTTTTCTTAATAAAACATTTTGTATTGTAGTAATTTCAATTCTTTCACTTGTCTTTCGTCGAGCGATAACTTTCTAACAGCGGTTAGCCGGTGAAAACTAGTCACCGGAAAACCTCAAGCAACGTACACGAGTGTGTACTCAGCTTTAATGTAACCTGTAAAGTATATGAATACCAACCCTATGGGTTACAGATCGTTTCGTATACCCATACTAAAGGTTAGAAACCTATAGATTACCAATTAAGTTTTAAAATAAAGATATACTATGATTTGAAAAATTGACCCTATATTAAGGGTTACCCAGATTAGAGTGTACCTACACTAAAGGTAGGAAACTTATAGATCACCAAGTTATTTTTCAAATAGAAGTATACTGGATTTGAAAATGTACACCTATAATAAGGGTTACCCAGACCCTAGCCGCTAAGCTACCACGGCGGTTAAGAGCAAGGGAAGAAGAAGGAGATGAATGAAAAAAATCAAGGAAGAGGACCAAATAGAGTTATTGTCATCGTCAGAGGAAGGCATATCACAACACATCACATAGTCACACACAGAGTTCGGGCATTACAGACGAGAGTCTTGTCCCGCTGTTCACAAGACTTCCAGCGCAACTTTGTGAGTCCAATATTGGCTAATTCCGGGGATTTAGTTATCCAAACTGGGTTTATAACCCGGTGACAGCGCATCCGCCGTTACGCGGACGACTGGGAAGGAGAGCGTGGGTAAGGCCGAACATTTAAAAAGAAAAAGAAAACTTGTTCTAGGAGTGTAAGACATATAAATGCGTGTCATGGGACGGAATCACGTTCGCATATAGGCGATTACATGGAAGCCAAGATGAAGCGTTACGCACAGCTCGCGCGTATTCGATATCCTGCAAAACTGGGGGCCGAACACAACGGGAGCGCGTTACCACAAAACCAACTGAAGCGCAACCTCAGTGATGGGAGAAGAACGATAACTGTTCGTTGCGCCTAGTCGGAAATAAAATACAACCGCAGGTGTCATGGTTCTCTCTGCATAATATTAATTGAAAACAATTTAAGAAAGCTCTATTTAACGTACGTTCCTACAAGCGCATTGAATTCGTCACGATTTTCAATAAATATTCGTCACGTCTCAATGCATGGCAGATACCCTTGTGGTCTCGGGGACCTGTGACGCACCCTTGACAGACCCTTGCCACACGTGGGACACAAGGAGACAAACACAATGCGCCGCAGCGATGAACGCTGTTGCCCAAACGCTTGTCTATGACGATGCGTGTCGAAACGTGAGTGATAAAACGTAATAGTCTACCAACCAATAGCTGTGTGTGATTCGCTTTTGACACAGCCATTTCCCTAGCGAAGTCATCAGTTGCCCCTTGGACTCGGTATGGGTGAGACCCGTGTCACTCCCTCCGAAGGGCTAGTAGAGCGCACCTTCAAGGAACGCCGGCGTGCTCAACAGCGCGAATGGATGCGAAAGCGACGAGAAGCCGAACGCGCAGCGGCCCAGCGTGCTGCGGCCGATGGTGCAAGGTGGTGGGAATTTCGTCGCCGATACTCGCTTTCACTCCTACATGCAGCATACGGCGACGCAACGAAGTTGTGCGTTGTGTATTTTAAACCATTTAACATAACCACCAAATTAAATAATTTAGAATATAATCTATATATAATTTAGAAAAGCAGCTTCGCTGCTCTCCCTTCTTCACATAGTGGAAGGGCTGTGAATTTTTTCGACGTTTTCATTTGTTCATTGCTTCATTCTTCCTATGCGCATTCGATGTTACAACCAGCCGTAAAGTAGGAACGCATGTATACATCAGCGCATTGTGCCCCGCTGGCGCAGGTACATGTGAGTTATTATTACATCGATGCACGTTAGAGAACCCCAGGTGGTCAAAATTCATCCGGAGCCCTCCACTACGGCGTGCCTCATAATCAGAACTGGTTTTGGCACAAAAAACTCAAGAAGAAGATCATATCCTTTTGCTGGCATCATGAGTTCTCTCCAAAGTGGGGATCAAACAATGTGCTTTGTGGACGCATATGACCGGCAGCGTAGCATATTAATAACATGTCTTAACATTCCAGATCATAAACCAAAGTGTACTTGCGCACTATTCTGCACAGATTGTGCTCCAACCACACACTAAGCGTAATTGCAATGAAGGAGTTGCATTTGTGGCAGTTTAAAATGAAGCCCCACAAGCGACGACTAGTTTGAATGATCGGCTCCGCAGCGTCTTCCACATTATCTCAGTGCCCTGAGTTACAGGCGATTCGCCGCAAAATCTGGTTTTCTATTTAGATGTCATCCACTGGGATAAGCGAATGAAGAAAAATAATCCATGAAAAAACAAAAACAAAAAAAAACAAAAACAGGCGTGATAGGTTGGAGCATCTATTGGCCACATAACACAATGGAGTCAGCCTGAGTTGGTGTTTGCCCTCCAGGTCCTCCAACCGGCCTAAGATTGAGCGATGACACGTTGCGAAACCCTCAATAAACTGAAAAAAATCAATGGCTTCGCATTCTTCAGTGTGATCACTTCATTTGTTTAATGGTACCATCCTGCCACCTTTGAACATCGCGCAGAAAGAGAGGAGCTGTGGCTTTTAAGAAAACCCGGCAGCTGTCGCTGGCGCCTGCAGCCGTGGTTGATACCGTGAGAATGAAGTGTTCTCACAACTTTGTCTGCGTCATACACAAAAGCATACAACACTCAAAATGAAGGCATTCTTGTCACTCGCCACTTGTAAGCATTCTGCGTTAGGCTTTACCTGTTTACAATGAATTTAGTTTCATCCCGTTTTAGATGAAATAAATGTTGCTAATCTGAACGCATGTTTTCTAGCTACAATCTTTGCTAGCGCTGAGAAAACACTCCTTGAACATCTTGGTTATGAACCGTAAGCGGAAACGTAATGAACGGTAAGTGGAAATAGCAAAATATGTTAGCGTGAAATGCGACGATAATCAAGAATTTAAGGCAGTAAAACGGGACGGTGTAATGTAAGGACCGTTTTTTCTCGAAATCACTTTCCATTGCTTATCTACTGCTCCCCACTGGCCTATTCTAATGATAACGTAAGCAGGCCGCGCAAGCGCACTGACAAACCGCCGAAAGGTAAAAATAGTACAAGTGCAGCCATACGCCAGCTGAGGAGCACGGTAGGTTATACACACTCCCACCGCCTAAAGCTGAGCCCTCGGTATTTCTATCATATCTCCGCAGTATCCCTTGCATGTCCAATTATTCAGTTAATAAAGAGTCCAATTTACCCTGCACAAGATCGTTCGTCACATAACTACCCGCAATCACATTTATATGCCCCTTGCTGGCTCTCAGGGGGCGCCTGGTTTTCGCCCATATCTCCTTCCTACGTCAGCATTGTATATGAGCGTATATTCTGAAGCTGAGTGCACCCGTGTCGTTACAGGGCCATCCGCACTGAACAGTCCTCTTGTGGACCACTTCACCTGTCTTTACTATGATCCTCATTTTTGAATTCGCATTCACTGATTTGCATAAGTAGATAATAAAAATGAACCAATTATTGGAGAAAGTAGTAATGAAGTAATATTTGCCAAGATATTCACGCATGCCTCCTGTACTCCTTGATTACGCAATGCCTCGATGACTGCTGGTATCTCTACTGAATCAAATGCTTTTTCATAATCTATGAAAGCCATATAGAGAGCTTGATTGTACTCCGCGGATTTATGTATTACCTGATTTATGACATGGATATGATCCATCGTAGAATATCCCTTCCTGATGCCAGCCTGCAGTGTTCTCTTGGTTGGCTGAAGTCAAGTGTTGCCCTGATTATATTGGAAATTATCTTGGTGAATAGTTTATACAATACCGAAAGCAAGCTAACGGGCCTATAATTCTTCAATTCTTTAACGTCTCCCTTCTTATGAATGAGAATAATGTTGGAGTTACTCCAGCTTTATGCTACACTTTAAGTCGTGAGGCATTGCGTATAAAGGGCCGCAAGCTTTTCAAGCATGATATCTCCACCATCTTTTAATAAATCGACTGTTATTCCATTTTCTCCGGCAGCTTTTCCCCTGGTCATGTCTTGCAAGACTCTTCCTGGCTTTTTCGTTTACCTTCACGGTAACTGTGCGGTTTTTAAGAAACCCGTTTACATAGTTGTAAAGTTTTCGACCTGATTACACGGTTTGCAGACCTCCGAGTACGAAGTCGTTGATAACGTCATCAAATGCTGCTTTGATATCCAGCTTCACTATGGCTCTCATTTGGCTACTGCTCTGTGCTTTATTTACTTGTATGGCAAGCATTGACTCCTGCGAGTATATGTGCATTCTAATACCTACGGCTAAACAATCGACTGAGGTGCGAGGTTCGTGTGAGATCCATTCGTTTAATCATCTTGCCCGGACATGATGTTATAGAAATGGGTCGCAAGTAGGTAATGGCGTTTGGGGATTATCGAACTTTGGTATCGGGATCACCTTCTCCAGGTGACAGGTATATCACCGCTTTCCCAAACTTGGTGGGCGATATACATGAGTTGTTCCAGTTGTTTGACTGGTATATTGCGAAGCATCTTGTTTATGGTGCCATCCGGTAAGCTGGCGTGTGTCTTTTGCTTGCATTGATGGCTGCTTTAAACTCTGCCATATTAAATGACTAGTCTGCACGTACATGCCGCAATTTTGTATGGATGGCAGTTGTCGCTGATATGTTTGTATATTTGCTGAGGGGAAGAAGTGGTTGGCGATTAATACCACCAGATCGTACACTCCGATTTTTTCCCTTAGTTGGATTGTATCCAGGTTGCCCAAGAAGAGCCCGAAAAAGCGATTAGGCTCGGCTTGTATGCATGATGTTTACAGCTTGCTCGCTTATCTGCATGGAGTTGTCTTTTGCAAGTTTGTTGGCGTATTCTTGCGCCGCCGTAGTGATGATATGTATACTGAAGAAGAAGGAGCCGTGGCAGAGCTTGCGGGGTCGTCCAAACGATTAGCGGAACTTACTCGCTCGTAGTCGTCCCGTCAGTCCTCCACATCTTCCCCACGAAGGCCAGCGAAGTGATGGGGGTCACGCTGGTGGGTGCGTAGGATGTAAGAGGTGGCTGGTGGTGTCAGAACGGTAGTGGTAGAAGTGGAGGGTGGCGCGTCCTGAGACATGCTAGCGGATAATGGGCGCAAGCGGTGGCCTGAACGTAGCTCCAGAGGGTAGACTGAGCGGGCAGAGGACAGAGGATCGAGGAGATACCTCCACCACTTATGGCGTCTCTGTTGGCACGACGTTTATTCGGCCCGAGTACTCGGGGGCGAACCAGCAAACGCACACACCCGATGATGATGATCACACATAACTGAAGATGAGGATCGAGTAACATAGGATGATGATGATAATATACAGATGAAGAAGACGTGCGTAATAAACGCCCATAATACGAGCTTTTAGGCGCTTGTTCAACTTGTCATTTCTCTATTTTCTGAGCAGCTTTTGCCATAGTGCCATAGTGTAAGCAGTTGTTTATCTATTTGCGGGTGGTATTCTGTTCTTTGTACTGTCTTGGTTATGTCCTTGTGTACAGTGCGTGGTGTTTTCGCGCATTCATCCAGTTTATCAGCGTGTACTCCTTTAAAATAAATCTTGAAAGCATCCCAGTATGTGATTTGTGTGGCTATAGCACGATTTCTTTAAGTCGTGTGTTTTTTGTGTGGCGTGGGAATGACTATGTTGCTGTCATCACTTCCTAACGTTTCCCCGGTGCTTTTCCGCTAAATTTCTTTAGCTCTCCAACCCCAAGTCAGGTATGCATTTGTGTCTCTTCCCACTGAATTTCCGATACGGGTGGGACTTGTCATTTAGTATCGTTAGGTGGTCATGGTTTGCATTTCGTAGAAGCTGCCTTCCATGTGGTGTGCTATGTTTGCAGCCTCACGCCTCCTGGTGGCTGTTGAAGTCACCTATCCTTAGCAAGTGCTTCTTTTTAAGCTTTTTGAGCAAGCTCGTCCATGCTTTGCGAAAATCCCCTGGTTTATTGATGCGGTTAATGTTAATAATGACTACGTCGTATCGTTTGAACAAATGTATTAAAGCAACACGCTTTCCTCTTCCCCCGTTGTTCATATAGCTGAGATCCTCCTGTATGGCGGTGTCTTGTTCCGCCACCAGCGTCACCATCATTGTACACCCTTGAGCAAAAGTATATGGACTAGGGATTGCGCGATAAAACTGGTTTTCTCCTCTGTCTGCGAAAACAACTTAAAATAAACACTGCAGTTCAAACTTGGCATTACAAATTTTCTAGTGCACTCGTCAGTTTCCGTTTATGCATGTTAATTACGAAGAAATGCTGCTTTTTCGGCGACCCTGTGGTCCGTATACTTTCGCTCACGGGTGTACGTAGCATAGCTAATGTTGATGACCATCGGTTCGTCTTCGGGTCCGGTATGTAGTGTTTGGATTGTGGAAGGCCATGTAACCGGGTTGGGTAATCGGCGCATTGGCCTCTGGGAGAGTTATTATGTCCGGCTTATGAGAAGTGTATGTAAGGTATTGTAATAGAGAGTCTTTCACGGCGTATTCCTCTACTATTTCATTTCCATATGGCAAGAGCCGTTTCATGTCGCGAGTTACGTCTGCTGTCATTAGTCTCCATAACTGCTAGCGTGGCCTTGTTTATAGGGGTGCACATCCGCGCTTGCGGGATATTGTTTTGTGAAGGTTTGTTAGGGTAGCAAGTTGCTGTGCAATGGCAAGCAGTTGTTTTCGCATGTTCGCTACTATTCTGTCATGTTCTAGATATTCTTCTCTCAGCTCTACTTGTTCTTTTCGAATTTCTGCTATTTCGTTGAGAATGTATAGGCACTGTGCTGTCCTTATTCATTTCGTGGGTTGGGCTTTGCAGTGCTCGTGTATGCGGCTTTCCTGGTGCTGATTCTGGGCGAGCATGCGACTGAGCAGAGAAATGAGTCGCGGTAGTTTTGTTTGTTTTGTCAGTGCAACTCTGATGAGTGGGAGCTGGTGGACTTACCTCTGCCCATGGTATCCATGCTCCTTTGCCTTCTTCCCAGCGTCATTGAGTTCTCTTGTTCACTTTGTTGTTGGAGTCGTTCTTTGGTGACGTTGTGTCCTTGTGTGGGTGTCGACTACTGAGGTTACGTAGGCTGCCTTTGTTTTCGCTGCGTCGAAGCGATTCTGTGTTTTCAGCGTTTGGTAGTTGGTGTTTCGGTGGTTGTACCATGCTTTATGATGTCGATTGCTAGTTTTTTTTCTTCCTAGACGTGTGTTGCGAAACTCATTTCGCGCTCGTGTAGTGTTCTGTCCGTTCTTTGTTCCGGTGCGAGTTGAAGTCCGCATTGTTCGCTCTGCAAGAAATTACGCGCATTGGGGAGACATCGGCTCAGGGCCCAATGGTGAAGCATGTACACTGGATTGCCTTGGGACATAATGGCTGTATTTTGGTGAATAATCTTGGAATAGGGCGCATTTGGGTAGTGCTGGTCTCTTGACAGTGATGATTATAGCTGTTGATCGGCCTAGTCTTCTCGCTGCTGTCCCGATCTTCAAGCGTTATGACTGTTTTCAGTTCATCGTTCGGGACGTTGAGTGGGAGTCTACAACTACAACCCTGGCGTTGTTCGGCTCATGCGCAATGTATGCTGTTATTTCGTGTTGTTCCCCTCCGAACTGCAATGTCTTCAGAGTGGCGAGCTTCTGCGTTGCAGATTCACGTCGGCTCTCCGCTACTAGAAGGTTTGGTCATTAGTCCGTGTCGTCCACGAGGATAACTTTTGAGTACTAGTTACCTGGTTGTTCACAAAACTGTAGTCAATAAATTTATTATAAACGTACCAATTGTTCATTTTCAGCGCACAATGCCTGTGTAATTAGCTTTTATTGAATTTACTGGCAACACACGATATAAAATAAGTGCCGTGTCCTCAAGCTTCCACTCGCTGTGAGATCGGTGCCCCCAAAAGTGATTTCGACGAGCTGACACGGCAATCTTCATATGTACAAGTCAAGCAGAACATGCAGCTCGCGATTAGAGGAAGCCAACACCAACGATGTAACCTTGGCACATCCTGGTAATTGTCGATGATGATAAGTGGTTCTTGAGGGAAAGGGAAAGGTTGGCGCTATCTTCTGCAGCCCTTGAGGGAGCACGGCTCAGCGCCAAGGTAGGTAGTTAGCTGAAAACGCAGGACACAGCGCTCCCAAAACGACAGAATTTGATATCTTAAGCTGCCAATAGCAGCTTATATATTGTATCCCGTTGGACATGTATACCTGGCCACGAAATCTCCTGCACCTTTCAGGGACACCTGCCCACATTACTCAGCTTCAACATGCGCAGCTACAGTCAAACATCTCGTGTGGACCTGCCCTGGCGTAAACAGGATCCGACGGCGCTAGTTACAAACAGTGTACCTTCGTTACGGAAACTACCGGACTACCAAGCTTGGCTCCATGGGCGCAACCACTGAGTCCTACTGCTGACGTTTATAGCCGAAACCAGCCTAGATTTGTACATATTATTAATAATGATGTTGGCAAAACTGAAAAAATAATGCCCTAAATTAAGAAATAAAGACTTGTACGTTTGTGTTTGTATAATTAAACAGGTAATTAGATCACATAAATGATACTTGATGACGGAACTGCGAACCATAAATGACGGAATACAACTGAAGACAGAACACCTTAAGTCAAAGAAATAAATAATTTACCAGTTACCTTTAAAACATTGCCCGCGTTAGCTAGGACACCTTGCATATCCCGAGGTCTAGTGGCGATATGTATAGGACGAAAGCAGTGCACCTCCGAAGTTCAGGCTGCAAATCTCGGCGTGGTGACGTTAGAAATCTTTGTTTCTATTCGTTCCAGTCCGTGCTTCCACGGAGTGAAAGTACGTTGGCATAGGCGAAGAAGATACAATGGAAATAGCCGTAATGCCAAAAGAAGTAACGCATACAGCGAATTATCGCCAGAACTTTTTGTTAAGTGGAAATATATGTCAATATGAGGAACTAGCGCTTGAGGGGCAATCAGCGGAAGTTTGGGTGTAGGAAAGGTCCATGTGCACTAAATACCCTAGTTGAAGTCAGGGCCTTCCAACTTATAATTTTATTCTACACTGTTGATAGCAAGCGAAGCTAGAAGTGACGTATTAAATATACACATTGAGCATGAATATTGCTAATATGCATTATTGTAATATGTTCTGTGATTTTCATCCCCACAGATAAACTTGCATGCGAGCTATACATTTGGGAGAACTCTCTTAATAAGACACACCGACCAGGACATGACATTAAGGTCTGTGAATCATTCTACGAAAAAATATGCGACACAGCCACTTACATCAAATATATAATGTTCTCGCAAGACTGCTGGAATTACAGCTGGATAGTGCCAACAAGAGTTTCAGTTCCAGTAAATTTTGGGAGCGCGTAGGCTTATGAGTCATTAAATCATCATAAATTACTCACACGATTTGTCTTTTTTAGCATGAACAGAATAACCACGCTATAAACCGGTAGAACAATATTATAATTTCGAAACACAAAACAGTATTCTGGAAATTGAAGGCTTTCATCTTGTCAGAATATAAATAATGTAGCTCTACCGAGTGCAGCTACGACTGTAAGGCTTAGTTGCGCTGTTTGACGGACATTAGATGTAGATAAACATGCAGTTGAATTTAGTGAACAGGTTCCGAAGAAACTATGACGAATTGTGCCTGACTCCGTAGGTACAAAAAACAAATGAAATAATAATGAGCAAGTAAGTCATATTGTAAACCCTGAGAACGGTTTTCAATTTTAAAATTCTATTTTGCACATGCCTATATTGTATAAAGGCGCTGTTACAAACCTAACTTATACATATTTCCTCGAGCAGGCCTGGGATTATCGAGACACATAAATATTACACTGAATATAAAAAAATACGAAATAAAATATTGATCTAACCTTCGCTTTGTTGTTTATGCCTGTTTCATTAATCATGCAGTATTATTTATCAGCCTTGAAATATATGCAGCAATGATCGCCATCGAGCAAATTAAAATGAAATGAAATATAAATTTTCTCAATAATTAACCCATTAAGTACGAACGTGACCATTTGGTCCCGCAGATGTGCACAAAGCCTTTAAATTTAAACAGGTTCAAAAAACCGCGCCAAACTTGCCCCAACTTGCTTTTCGAGAGCTTAGGGTACAGCTTACATACACCAGGTAGCAGAAATTGTCCATGTCTATTTGGGAGCTGCTCAAGAAGGCGGGAAATAATGGTTTGCAGTTCGGCACGTAGAGATGCAACGCTCGCGTGGGTAAATGTTTTTTTTTTTCGATATTCATTTCAGCAATGGCATGATCCACATGCATCTGCATACCTCATGCAATATGTGACTTCCGGTGATAATTTGTCAGAGATTAATGTTCCTTTCTTTTGTGTATGGGCGTGTTATAGTACGTGTTGCCATATGGTCACGCTGGGCCTTTGGGCTCCCGATTTTGTCCAGCGCCAGCCCTGTGGGAATGAAGAGCACGCGCTTTCCGACGACGCGATAATCGTTGTGCGCTGGATGGAAAACACTGTTGTATCAACTACAAGCACCGCACACAGTTTAGAGCCCATGTCATCTGCACACAGGTATTCCCGTGCTCAGAAGAACATGATCAAAGTGTCTGATTCAGATGCTGTTGCCCGATATAACTGCTTTATGGGAGGCACAGACCAGATATGGATGCAAACATAGGGGCCTACCGGATTGCAATTCGTGCCAAGAAATGGTGGCGGCCAATATTCACTTGGCTTTGGGATGTGGCCTTAAGCAACGGTCGGGCGCTTATTCTGAGCACAGGGTCCAACATCACTCAACTTGAATTCCGGAGGCAAATAGCCCAGACCTACCTCACAGGGTGGGACAACACGCCGAAAGGACCTGGTCTCAAAGAAGGTAAAAGCCTGGTGAGATTGCTTTTTGTAGTGCACAATATTACAAAGTGGCCGACTTTGTTGGAGCCGTACCTAACGGCAAATAGCGCAGGTGCGCTGGTGCGCTGGAGGCAATAGCAACATTTTTTGATGCGCACACAGTGCACTTAATGTGCCATCGGCATGTGCATCCCACGCTTCGAACTATACCATACTAAATAAGTGTCCCACATGTCCTTAATTATATTTGTTGCGGTGTATCAAGGCTTGAAAAAAAGTCACTTTGTTCTTTTCGCTGTAGCCTAGGGGCCCGGCGTGACCATATGGTCACGGGCCATATTTTGTAAACTAAGAGCACGTTCACAATGAAAGCTTTTATGTGACTCATTTAGGCGTAGATAAGATACAAAATGACATTTGTTGCGACAAAACAAAGAAATAAAGAAACCGGGCCTTAAAGTCCTTAATGGGTTAACGGACTAGCCTAGTCTTGCTCTACTCAAGCCAGTCTGCGCTCCAGGTTACATGACAAGAACACATCAGATACATTTGAAAGCTGTACTAGATCTTGAAAAAAAAACACAGTCGGACTGAAACTGTCCCTGGCCTTATGACAGAATCACGCCATAAGCATTTCTTAAGGACAGTTTCTTTTACTGAGTAACGAGAAGAAAATAACAGGTAGCCGGTCGACAAGAAATTGGTCGATAAATTGGCGCACATGAACAGGATTTGTGTGGTAGCCAACAAATTGCAGATAAACATGTGAAACAGAACATTGCTGTCTTGAATGGTGCGCGAAACTGCAAAGAAAATGTAGTCGAAGTGTACAAGTGGTGGGCGATAGCGATTATTTTGCTACTGCGAAGCTTTAGCATCTGTAATCCCAGGTTGAAAAGACATGTTTAAAAGGGGAAAACGCAGAAAAACTGTACACCGGAGAGAGTGGACGACAGAAGCGTTGCATTCGCAGCCAAACTTTATTTCAAATATAAATTGTCCTCTATGTGCAGAATAAACGCACCAGCGAGTCGCCGTGCAACACATGATTCCCGTTCTATGAGAAATATTAACCTTATCTATTGTGACAGTCATTGTGCAGGTGATTGTTTTTAAGCGGGTTTGCTTATTGTGGGGTTTTCGCAAGTTGGAGAGAAACAGTCGACGAGCACAAATTTCAGATGAGAATCTTCTTTGACAAAACAAAGCTTAAATGATTCTGTTTGTCGCTTCGTACCTCATTCAAATAGACATTTAGGGTTTATGCATCTGCCTTACCGTAACGGGTTTAGCAGAACAGTACGGAAACTAGTCCGTAATGCTCCTATGAGAATGGGAGGTATTTGATATCATAAAGCTTTCCCTTCTAATACGGTGATTTTATTTCCCGGTCGTGAACAGCCACTTAGTAACTGTTGCAATTATCATACGGTACGTTGTAGCTTCCTATTTGCGCACAGAGCATATCAAACAGAAAGTAACAACACAAAGGGACAGTGCGGTTCTCGAGGTATTCCTTCCTGGCCCACAGTTCACACCCTGAAAAGAGAGTTTCGGGGAACATATGTAAGAGGGGGGGGGGGGGGGGTCTACAACACGGTGACAGACGCATCAAGCTCTCCATCGCACGTACCACAGGGCACTTAGCACCGACCATATCAATGTAATTTGCATGCTTCTACGGTATACAGACATCCTTACCATGATTATTAGTTTGAAAAGTGCCCGTTTCGGGCTAGCTGGTAACTCATTAACAGTGAAAGTAAATGAGAAGCAGAAAAGCACATCAAGCATCAGCGTTCTTGCAATTTCCTTATTAAGAAAAGAGCTGCAATATTAGAAGTTTACACGTGGAAGCCATGTAGAATAAACGGACATCTTTTTTCTTGGTCTTTTTTGTTTTTTACAGGTTGGGTTGTTCGAATAGATGTGGACCTTGTGTAGTCCTTATGTTTGGATGGCTGGGTCTCTCTGCTTACGCTACCCTATCTATTTGAAAACACGACGGCCACTGGATACGCAGGTGGCAATAACAGAGCTTTGTTAGGAGCCGCCATACACACAGTGGAAAATGTATAGTTTTATTTGATTGGCTAATTAAGCAAAACTAAGTAGGTGTAGTAATAAAAAAAGTGGTCGCAGTTTCACCTGAAAGGCGAAGCATCAATTGCGATAGCAAACTTGTAGAGAGCTATAAGGAGTAATGATATTAGCTTTATCAGCTGTATAAACTTGGACATGCAGCAGCATCGGCAACACGCAGAACTGTTGTCGACGCCATCGGCGTTTTGCCCGCGTTCGCTCAAAATGCGTGCGGCGTTGGTGACTGTTGCCGGAGCCTCTGATATAAATAGGCCCTTGGTGCCGCAGCTAAACGTCACCTCCCTTCCCTCCCCCTCCCCCACGGCCTCTCGCTCGTCGGAAGAAGGCGCGTTTGCTCTACATACATGGTGATTGTGAAGGAGAACAGAGACGCCCACTTCTGCCGCCCTTAAGCGAGCACGGCGCAGAACGCGCGTTTGTTCTCCGCCGTGCGTTCACTTCCCGTGAAAGACGCGCCCCTCGCGCCCTTTCACTCGCACATACAGCGTTCGGCGCGCGGCGACGATTTCTTCTCCAAATGACGTCATACGGAACCTCACGGCGACGGCGACGCCGACGGCAGAAATCTGCTTTTGAGTGTCCATATAATTGCTATCGCAATAAAAGTGGTCGCAGTTTCACCTGAAAGGCGAAGCATCAATTGCGATAGCAAATTTGTAGAGAGCCATACGGAGTAAATGATAGTAGCGTTATCACCTGTATAAACTTGGACATGCAGCAGCACCGGCAACACGTAGAACTAATGTCGACGCCGTCGGCGTTTTGCCCGCGTTCGCACAAAATGCGTGCGGCGTTGCTGACTGGTGCCGGAGGCTCTGATATAAATAGGCACTTGGTGCCGCAGCTAAAGGTCACCTCCCTTCCCCCCCCCCCCCCCCCCCCCCCCATCGCCTTCAGCTCATCGGAAGAAGGCGCGTTTGCTCTACATATATGGTGATTGTAAAGGAGGAAAGAGACGCCTACTTCTGCAGCCCTTAAGGAAGCACGGCGCAGAACGCGCGTTTAATTTCCGCCGTGGGTTCACTCGCCGTGAAAGAGCGCGTCCCTCGCGCCCTTTCACTCGCACATACAGCGTTCGGCGGCGCGCGGCGTTCCCTCAAGGGCTGCAGAAGATAGCGCCAACCTTTCCCTTTCCCTCAAGAACCACTTATCATCATCGCGCGGCGACGATTTCATCTCCATTGACGTCATACGGAACCTCACGGCAACGGCGACGACGACGGCGACGCCGACGGCAGAAATCTGCTTTGGAGTGTCCAAATAATTGCTATCGCAATAATAACTGCATCATTGCGTAAGCTCAATTGACTAATTATGCATCATAATCAAAAATATACTTTTAAGCAGTTTTGCGTTCGCTGCCTTTTTCTGAGAATTCAATTTCCGGTTTTGAAAGGCGTGGCGCTACACGAGAAAGGTAAGCCCACGCAAGCGCGGGGCCGTGCGACTCAAGCGTGCGATAGCAGTGCTCTCAAAATGGGTAACACAAACCAAAATTACTGCAACGGCTCACTTAATGGCTGCGTAAAAGCGGCAAGGCGATGGTGTAACCGCAGCAATCAATAAAGATGCTCTTTTTTTTCTCTTTGCTTTGTCGTACTTTTTATCGCTGCCCTAAACCGGTGCACACCACCCTAGCGTAGCGCGTCACGCGGTTGCTTACTTAAAGCCACTTCCAATGGGTGCACCACCACCTTGTTACATTACGTAGTCCACTACAAAACCGAGTTAGTTGCTCGGAATCGTTTTTGAGAGCGCTGCTGTCGAGGTACGTGGGTGCGCTTTAACTTCGCGCCCTTGTTTACTTTTGCGGCACAACTTCGAAATGCGGGAAAAATAACTAGAAAAAGTAAGCCAGCTGGACACAGCTAAATATGTTGTTTTTGAATGCATTGTCAAATTTGACATTCGTGCTTAGCAAATATACAATTATTCCTCAATTTCGGTTAAAAAAGAATTTGACTAATTGCCTAATCGATATTACAACGCAAAATTCAATCCCCCTTTTCCGTGAGTGGATAGGTTAAAGCAACGTCGGGTCAATCTTTGAATCTCGAAGCCCCGCTTTTAATTAGCTTGGTCCATGTTAGCTGGGATCATTTACATATGCATTCCCTCTGATAGGTGGAAGTAGCGCCCTCCTGTCGTTTGCTTTGCACTCGTTCATTACTTGTGGTGTTAATTTGTTAAAATTTGTAGTTTTTCATGTTGCAGCTTTCACAGTGTCGTCGTTGACCCAAGCCTGTGGTGGTTGTTGAAGTAAAAAGAACTGTTGTGGCCGTCATTGGTGCCAATATTCATGGAAAGCAACTACAACCGCCATGTTTACGCATAACATCTCGTTTTGGCGAGCTTTTCATGTTATCCTAATAGCTTTGTTGATTTCAGTTGCATGTTTTCTTTTATTGGTTACTTTAGCAGCTTCCCTATGGTTAACATGCTGATATAAATATTACATTTGACAGACACAACCTCTAGCTGGTTAACCAATTCTAATCTGCTATTTAAGTACACAGAAACTTTTTTTTGTTACCAACCTTGGTTGTCATTGCGGGCATTTCCATATGAGACACTCATAAGTGTGCATTCTTTATTGGTAAAGATGACTGTATTATTTAGAAATGAGCAATCTGCAAAGAGTTAGGTAGGAAAATATGGTTACCAGTACAAACAACACTTTTAATACAGCTGAAGCGAAAGTGTTGCAAGAAGGTCCAGAAAACAATCTTTACACTACGCACGATACAATCGTTTTTTGTGTAGCATTATGAGTTTCAGTAAAAACATATAATGAATAAGGAAACGATAGCCTAGAAGATTGGTACTGTTACGCGGAATAAAGGCCATTCTACATAACCAAGAAAAATACAATGCGAAATAGAGATAGTTATTGCAGGAATATAGTACCATCAAGAACTTCAGAAGTTCCTAATACTCTGAACTCATTTAGTAGGACAATAATAAGACACATTCCACTCGTTAGCCGTAAATTGGCCCTGCCCTGGTTTATATCTAAAGTAAATAGGCCGTATGAGAATTTTGCAAAAGGTAAACCTACCAGGTAGCTGGTATTGAATGGTGTTATTCTCCTTGTATCCAAACGTAGCAGTAAGTGCAGTTGTCAAATTTAGCGTGTATCTGAAATATAAGTTCTCATCAATAAAATATGGTCACGGGTGATATGTGCGCAGCTGAGTTTCTTGTTATTTGTTTTACGTTGGGCGCCTGACAAGAGAAAAATTCAGCTATGATTACCACGTACTTCTGGGCGCGTTTGCTCACGATGTTGACTTAAAAATGTCGCAGAAAAGCATGAGCGAGAAGTACGGCGAATTCCCGATATTCAACATGAATTTACTTCAGGAGACCTACACTGAAGCAAGCCACGGGTGCGTGCTGTTACCGCACACACACAAGCCGACACACGAATACGCAGAAAGGCGCGCGCGCACACGCACGCATGCACACAGACACATAAGCACACACACACACACACACACACACACACGAACACGCACACAGAAAGGAAAGGGAAAAGAACAGACATCATAAAACTGTACGTTTTATATCGGTCTTTACAAAGATGAATAAAAAAAAACTGGTCGAACGAATATCGAGAGAGCGCGGTGTGTCATACATTGCAGAATGAACTGTTTTTAGAAATGGAAGTCTGAACAACTATATACAAGAAATTAAGCTTATATGGTTGTTGTTCTTTTGTGTATGTGGTAGGTGAACGCCTGGGAAACTTACTTCGTTGAAGCTTTCCTGAAATTGGGTTGGAAGTTGGTGGCGTACCAGTTCTTGTCTTCTAGGTAATACTTCCTGTGCTATATCTACGACGATGGTAAATGATGAAACGTTTGTTTAGCAGGACGTTGTTTTCGTCCCAAGCTAGGAGGCCTTCCGAATCTTCGGCGCCGAGCCGTCCTCTTCACCTGGTGCATGACCTTCCGCTTAAAATGAATAGACATCTTCTTTCGGATCGAATACCATTAAGTCCATTTTGCTGCTGCTTCTACAGCCTCCCATTAATGAGAAAACAAACAACTGAGGTGACGTTTAAGTTTACAAGCCACAATTTTATCCACTTATTCTCATTTATTAGGCGATGCAAGGAACAACATTTTATGAAATCTAGAGACGAAGCATAATAATTTATTGTAAACGCTAGTAATAACTATGGATGCCGGATATGACGAATTGTGCAAGCAGCACTTCGACAAACTCCAATTATTATTGTTTCGCATAAGGCTCTCATAAAAATAGTACTACTGTTACATTTGATTGTCTGCTTCATTAAATCACGCAGGCTATAGGGACTTTATCACCGCCCCGTTTTAAGGGGGATGCGTATAAATCACCATCATAAATGTCCCTCCAATGACAAAAATAAAAACCAGTGGTAAAGAAGAATGATAAATTTTTAGTATTTACTATCTACAAGCCCGATGTAAATAGAAGGAAAGCCGGTGGGGGGTAATTTCGACCACCTGGGTGTCTTTATCGTGCACCCATTGCCTGGTGTACCAGCATTTTTGATTCCACCCTCATGAAAATGCGGCCGCCGCGGTTAAGATTGAACCTTCGATCAGGTGGTCAGCAGCCCAATGCCATAGTGAAAGGGTACCATGGCCAGTGTTGCTTGGCGGGGCGGCAATAATGTTTTCTATGACGAAGTGTTGAGAGGAGAAAACAGATTTCGTGATGCTTTGGGCATTCTAGAAACTTTACGGCGACATATATTGTTTGGTAAAAATTGACTCCCTTACAGGGAATTCTTCTGAGATTATAGCAGCATCTATATTATGGTGGGTTTGTATTTCTTAATTCCTGAAAGCTTCAAATTGTGCACTTTATACAAACATTGCACGAATATTCATTCACTAAAATTGTTGCGTATGCGAATTGGTGTGGAACCGCACCCTTCTCTCAAAAAAAAAAACACACATTTTAACGCGGTACATATTGTGTCATCAAGCAGGTTTGTAAATTCATATCAAGAAAACATTTGACGCAGTTGTCGTGTGTATAAGGTTATATTTTAAGTGCAACTACTCTGAAAGGATGTGTTGATACATGTCACGGGAGCTGTCGTTTCCAGCATTTTCTGCGCCTTGTCTCTGCCTTAAATTATTTTGTTCAATGTAAGATGGTAAGGTGTCAACAAACTTATGCTGGTAAACAAGCACAGCTGTGTCATGCTCAGTAGAAATAAGGCTATGTTTAAAGGACAAGAGCACACAGGACAAGAGCTCATGCCTTAGGAAGGCTGTCTTGTTCCTCAAAATACGACAACAAAGCAGCAGTGCTGATTTTCTGCATCGTCTTGATGGTTCATTGCGACACATTACTTACTTTGTCTGCGCTGACGAGTTTTTGAATGAGAAATATGTCTTTTGGTTGTCTTCCTTGATGTGTCGCATGCTGACGCAAGAAAAATTAGTGCCCCACAATTCGTCGACTTTATTGTACGTTGATTTGACGATATAAAATGTTGCTGTTTCGTTTAAGACCTGAAATGCAAGAGAATAAACATTTGAACTGCTCGAAAAGACTACAAGATAAAAATAGAAACCATAATTTGTTCTGAAGTTGCACAGGTTACCTCTCGTTTCTTCGGCATAGAATGTATTGAGTATTTCTGCGATTATGTTAAATTTATTTAACGATACTCCATTGCTAATACAGACGTTCGTCGTAAGCCATTTTTCAATGCAGCTTTCAATGAACATCGACAGATAAGTTGAGATTTCAGAGTTATCGCATGTGCTACGATGACATGAGTTAAAAAATTACATTTTTCTTTTTACCGAAGGCCGCGAGCAGACTAGGGGTGTGTTCCAATACTCGCCTTAGACGGCTAAATAGACAGCTAAGCGGAGAGCGGTCATCTTAAGTCTCGTTCCAATTCTCACGAAGATGTCAAAGTAGACAGCATTGCGAAGACAGCATTGAAGTCAAGAACGATGCAGGCTACTTTCCTGTCTAAACAAGATGGCGACTGAGCAGGACGTAGAAACTTGACGGGAAGGTTGTCTGCGCAGACAAAAACGTAGACACGCTTTTCTATACCCTAAATGTAAGTCACATCATGTTTTTCACAGGTTCGCAGGCGAAAATACTTAAAATACATAACTAATGTGTGCTTTTCGCCACTTTCTTTTTGTCGCCGCGCGGTGGCGTCACGACGCTGAAGCGTCTTACAGATGGCTCGAAACGCGTTCCATTACTTGGCCTCGAAGCTGTTTTGGCTGTCTTCGTTGACGTCAAAGTAGACTGTCTACGATGATGGAAAGAATTGGAACACAGATTAAGTGTCGTATGCTTGTATTCTAAAATTCCTGCATATGGTCAGCAATTCACCGATATAAGAATACAACGGGGACAACATAACAAATTGGAAATCCATCCTGCACCGCGAAATACCAGAACGCTGGTTTCGCTGTTATGCTTCGATTATACAGGGTGCTTCACTAAAGTCGAGGGGAGTACGCTGACTTTTACCTAATTAGAGTGGTTTGGCCTACGTGGCCTCTTCAGTTTCTGCTCAAAAATAAAGCTGGAACTTAACCCCGCACGTTGTTGTTTCTTTTTTTTTTACTTCTCCCACGCTGTCCTTTGGGAATGGCGATAATCTAGTGTGAAGCGCAGCGCTCACCTCCTCTGCGCGCTGGTATTTTCCAAGCCTCGTCTCGTTCGCCCACGCTGGGGGCTTTTCCGTTTCCGGAGCCATCGATCCTTCGCTTTGAGAAGTGCCCGCGCTCGAGGATGCCATGCCTGAGGCACCTCCCAGTGCTAACAATGACAGTATGAGATACATTGCGAATGTAAGTTTTTCGTCACAGTAAAGGCGAAAGCGCCCCTTTCGCTTCATGCATTCGAGCTTTATCTCTGCATGTATTCGTACGTCATTCCCTAGCTACGGCAGTGAACTTTTGATATGTTTAACGCAAACGTGCTTTGACATTCCGAAGGAATGTAGTTGCTAGAACTGACGTCACTCCATCGTCACTTATCCAGGACAATAGACAGATACCTGTTGAGCTTTCACGTCAATGCCGTAAATTCCTGACGAACCTGGAAAAAAATTCTGCGTAAGCAGGCGATGTAGCACGACGTGGTAGTAATTGTAAGTGGAAAGGTTGAAACCATAGCTGGAATACCTAAACTGATCTTTTTTTTATTGGGTGTTCTACGCGCAGTTTTTTAACAGCGCTAGAGAACAGAGCAGGTCTAATGACTCGAGTCAGTTACTGCGCCTCAGTTCTGGCAAAATAAAGATGGTCGCAATAGTGGAAAAGGTTGTAAATATCGGTAATGTATTGCTTCACGGTCCGCATTCACTGCAGGCTTTCATGACGACGCCGCCTGGTTTCGCGGCTGCTTTTAGAGTGCAGCTTTCGTTGCCTGCGTTGTAGGGATTGGCGTGGCTGCTGCTGGCTACTCTATGCTGCTACGTCGGTTGACATCTGAGCGGATGTAGTGGTGGATATATATATATATATATATATATATATATATATATATACAGGGCGTTTCATTTTAGCTGCACCAAATTTTTAAAAATTGCCTGTGGCAGATAGCATAATTATAATCCTTGAGCTAAACTACTCGATGAGGCGGCCATTACTTCCCCGAGAAATAACACCGCTTAATTGAGTAATTAACATTACTACGCTAATTAACTTTTTAATTATTTACTTTACGGCACATCTTTCAATCTACGAAATATAGCCGCTGAGTTCGCAAAGCGTATCCACTTGAAACGAATTCTCAGGACTGTGCCAGTTTCGAGATATTAATTTTCAAAGTGTCCCACGAAATACATGGGCGTTCCAGTTAACTTTGTGCTTCAATGCATAAAACAGCGTTTTCCTCAAAAAGTTAACTGGAACGCCCATACATTTCGTCGGACACGTTAAAAATTAATATCTCGAAACTGGTTCAGTCCTGAGAATTCGTTCCAAGTGCATACGCCTTGCGAACTCAGCGGCTATAACCCGTAGATTGAAAGATGTGCCGTAAAATCATTAATTAAAAGTTAACTAGCGTAATTATGTTATTTACTCAATTAGCCGTTTTGATTTCTCGTGGACGTAATGGCCGCCTCATCGATTAGTTTAGATCAAGGATTATAACTGTGCTATCTGCCACAGGCAATGTTTAAAAATTTGGTGCAGCTAAAATGAAACACCCTGTATACGCAGGTTATGTGTATACCTTATGCGAGTGCCAACGAACTGGGTTAATTGACCCCTGTATGCTGGCCAACAAGGTAGTGTCACCTTTCGTCTATTTGCGTAGCGAAAGAAGTCGCAGTTCCTCGCGAAAGGCCAGGCATCGATTGCAATGACAAATCAGCAGACAGTTGCATGAAGTAAGGATAGTAGTTTTATCGGCCGTATACACTTGTAAATATTCGCTTACTAACTAAATTAACAAGCATACTGTCACGCGCAAACATGAACACATTTCACTGGATGACCGCGCACACTCGCTGTCAAAACGCTGGAGTGAGAAAGCGCGCAGGTAGCGAGCGAATAAACCTGCGTGCTACCTCTCGCTTCGACGCGAACTTCGTGGCGAGAACCCAGCGCAGACGAAGCTATCAGCATTTGGCGCACTCTATCTCCCTCGCAGATCCCTTTGAAGTTACGGCCCGCGCGGCTGCGCCCTAATACGGAGCCGCCTTCGCCGCTGGAATAGAACGCCCCCTTCCCTTTCTGCCCTCCCCCCGGTGCTTTGAGCGCGACGGAAGACGATGCGTTTCCTCTCCGCTTTCCTCCCTTCTGCGCGCAATTGAGCCACCTTCGCGGGCTCACCCTCGCACGCTTTAATGGCATGTAAAGCATACGGCGCGCGACGACGATGTTATTGCGGCAAAAATGCGCCTGGAGTGTCCATATAATTGCTATGGCAAAAAAAGGTATATACAGTTAGAGTCGCTGTCATTAAACAGTTGTTACCATGGTTTGTCTAATGTCATAGTTCTTCATGTACATACCGAAAGTACTACTTCGCAGTGCAGTTTGCTATCGTTGTCACAGAACCCACTACTGCCCCCAATAACTGCCCCAATAAAGCCAGCCCAATTTGCTGGAATGGTCGGCAGATATGTTCAATAAGCTGTAGCAATCCTGCTCGCTTTGTTGGAGGGTGTTGCGCGTCGCTGACAGCCTCAGCATCTATTGTTGTAATGGACGACGTCGGCGCTCGTGTCCTGCCAGTTATACTTGTGTTGTATCCTCGCTTGCGTAAAGCCCCAACCATATGTACGCGTTGTAACGCGTCCGCAGGCGCCGTGCGCCCGAGAGAGTTTGTGGTTGTGAAGAGGAAGAGGCGCTATTTACTGCCTCTTCCTCTTCACAACCACAATCTCTATCAGGCGCACGGCACCCGTGGACGCGTTCCAACGCGTACGTCTGGTTGGGGCTTAAAAGTGAGAACTTGATGTGTAGTGGAGTCCGAACGTGGTCTAATGTGTGCTGAACCACGGCCGCTAGATAAAAAAGAAAAGGTGCCGTGCGCCGCGGCTAAACCTCTGGCCCCAGGGCTGAGGCCATAACGAGTACGTAAGAAGGGCGGACTCTTAGGCTAGTTGGTCTTGAATAGCTGATGAGTGGAATTAACGCAGCTAGAATGCATGCAATGGAGTCTGTGGTATGAAATTTACAAACAGGTATAATGTGCTTCAGAAAGAGTGGTCTACGTTTACATAGGTAGACCTATTTTCGCCAAAGGCGGCCGTGCCATCTTCGACTGGTTAGTAAGCACTCTAATTTTGACATTAGCTTTAGCTTCAGTCACTCTGGTATTTTTGTTTTGTTATGTTCAGGGAGTGATAGGTCGAAGGCGAAAAATGCAGTACCTTTAGAATAGTGAATTCTGAGGGTAGTTTGTACTTCCTCTAGTAAAGACGTACTCAGCCATTAATGTTTTCGTGTTTCGGCATTAGTTTGTTTTACAATGTAAGCTGTTATGGATTCACTCCAATAGCCGTTTTGGTTCGCGATGGTGTCCACCACCGCCGGGGACCGTAACTGCTATCGCCGAAAATGCGAAAAAAAGTACCCGGTCACCGCCGGGATTGAGCCCAGGTCGGCTGCGCGGGAGTAGGATACTTTACCACTACAGCCACGCAAGCGCTTGCTTTCAGGGAGCGGAATATTTCTCTATAAACGAACCCTAGGCAGGCGCGCTGGCGCCGATGGCCCGAGCCTCCGCACACCTCCAGAATGGTGGTGCCATCTAGTTAAGGCGCTTGCAAACGCAGCGGGCGCAGGCGCAGACGACAACATGCGATACAGACAAGCCGCGCAATTAACGTGATCCCGATGTGATACGTGCGTCACGTATTCTGGATACCGCTTCGGTACACGTCATGACGTTTCCTCGCAAGGTACGAACAAACGTTACTGAAGTAACATTGGTACGAACCACTGCTGAAGAAGCGAATTTTAGAGCTACATGCACGGCTACATGTAACCAGACATCATCGGGCTCAGCGGACGGCTGTGCAGAGACCATTACAAGCCGCATTTCGCTGTCGACGCCGGGCGGAGAGTTCAGATCGTTCTCGTCAAAACGTGGCGAAGAGACTTTGCCGCGAAGACCCTGTTGTGCGTTGGGCCGAAATTGGAGCCACTGTTGAGCCGCTCCACCAGCTTTTGCTGTGACTGTGCTGCTTGTGCCGCACAGGCCCATGACTTTCTTTAATAATCGGCCTGGTATTGCCTGTATTTGAAACCAAATAGGAGCCGCGTCTGGGAATCCGCTTTATTACGAAATACCGGGTGTTCAAAATTGCGCTTTAGGGTATGTTTAGAAATCTCATGTGGCAGGTCGCATAATTCCTATCACATTAGTAGCACGCGAAATCAAAACACATATTCAACTGATTAACATGATTTGACGAATGAATTTCTTAGGTAATTACTCTACGACAGATATTGCAAGAGAGAGAGAGAGATAAATGAGATGCGAAAGGCAGGGAGGTTAACCGGAAGGTAAATATCCAGTTTGCTACCCTACACTGGGGAAAGGGTAAGGGGAGACAGAAATATAAAGAAAAATGCACACACTTAGAGAGGGAGATTAAAAAAAAGAAAAGAAAAAAGGGACACACACTCACAAAGGAACTCAGGAGCGTCACAGTCGTTCAAACAGGTCGCTTGACCGGAGGAACTTAAGTAGCGCCCTCGTCGCCTTCTGCTGTGAAGACCGTACCAGCCGGCATTCTAAAATCGTCAGCTCAGAAAGCGGCCGGTCGTCGAGGCGTGCCAACTCCGTTACGAGCGACTGTCTCTGGGAGCTGTAGCGGGGACAATGACACAGGATATGTTGGACTGTTTCCTCGCTGCCGCAAGTATCACAGGCAGCACTGTCAGCCATTCCGATGCGACAAGCAAAAGCATTCGTGAAGCATACTCCAAGCCACAGTCGGCAGAGAGCAGTTGTCTCGATTCGAGGAAGTCCAGATGGAATGCGTAGTCGGAGGGATGGGTCCAGGCGGTGCAGTCGAGTATGTTGGAAACCAGGTGTGTTCCACATGGCTCGTGTGGAATCACGCGCGATTATGCAAAGCATTGTTGCTGCATCGGCTCTTGATAGCGGGATGGGTTCCTTCACAGCATTTTCGTGAGCCCTCCTCGCAACTCCATCGGCTTGTTCGTTGCCCATGATGCCGCAGTGGCATCATGGGCAACATATTGCAATTTAAAAATTGTAGCCGGTAAGTTTGCAAGACACATCCACTTCAAATGAATTTCCAGCACGACACCAGTTTCGAGGTATTATTTCCCAAAGTGTGGGGCAAAATACATGGGCGTGCCATTTACTTCTGTGCTTCTATGTATAAAACAGTATTTTGGTAAAAAAGTAAGTGGAACAACAGTGCATTTTGTACGGCTAGTTTGATGGCGTATATCTCCGAGATCGTGCCATCCTGGAAATTCATTCCAAGTGGATACGCCTGGCAACCTCGTCGGCTACAAATTCGTAAATTGTAATATGTGTCGTAAAGTAATTTACTAGGAAGTTAATTAGTGAATTATGTTTGTTAGTTGAATATGTGTTTGCATTTCTACTGCTACTAATGTCCGCCTCATCGAATAACCCAACTCAATTATAAGAATTATGCTACCTGCCACAAGCGATTCTAAAAATTCCGTAAAACCTAACAGTCACAGGCCTGCGCGGCACACGCAGCACAGTCACAGCGTAAGCTGGTGGGAGCGGCTTAAGGGTAGCAATTTCGGCCCCACGCACAGCAGGCTCTCCGCGGCAGTCTCTTCGCCTCGTTTTGACGAGAGCGATCTCAACTGTCCGCCCGGCGTGGACGTCGAGCTGCGGTTTGTAATGCTAACTGCACAGCAGTCTGCTGAGCCTGATGATGCTTGGTTGTAGCCGCGCACGTAGCTCTACGATTCGCTTCTTCAGCAGCGGTTCGTACCTTGCGAGGAGAGGCCATAACGTGTATCGAAGAGGTATCGACAATACGTGGCGCACATCGGACATCGGGATCGCGTTTATTGCGCGCCTCCTCTGAATCGCTTCTCGTCGTCTGCGCCTGTGCACGCGGCTTTTGCAGGCGCTTTAACTAGACGGCGCCACCATACTGGCGGAGGCTCGGGTCGTCTGCGCCTGCGCACCTAGCTAGGGCGCCTTTATAGGGCCTTTTTCTGCCGCTGATAGCAAACGCTTGCGTGACTCAGTCGTAAAGTATCCGACTCCCACGCAGCGGGTCTGGGTTCGATCCCGGCGGAGACCGGGTACTTTTTTTCGCGTTTTGGGTGATAACGGTTACGCGGCGACTTAGCGATGTTCAAAGCAGCGTATACTAACCGCGGAATGTGTTTTAGGTGCGAAGCACCTTATGCGCTTGGGCTGTGGGTGTCGCCTATCACAGTAAGCAAGAGGCTCGTACTCGCGCTCGGCACGCGCTCGTTCCACTCATCCCGCGTTCGTCGTCGTCTTCCACAGCTGGCTGCGTTGCCGCTCATCATTCCAGCGTAGAACTTCACCTTCTTCGGTCGTCGTAATGGGGAGGCCGCGTTTACGGGGTTATGAGCCATTGCTTAAGACAGTATGAGCCCATTAGCGGTGCATCACTGCCTGCCTCGCACTTCCCCAGGTTTCACCTTAGTGGAGCTGCATTTCGCTCAATGGGTCATTTCACACTTACGCATAAAATTTATTTCACCACTCAAACCGAGCCTACAACCTAATCGTGGTAACTGAAATAACTAACAAAAACTAAAACAGTAAGAAAGGCTCCCATAATGGTCAAATTTCTGAGTGAGTTAAAGAAAACAATGATGTGTTCGCTAATACTTCATGGTATTCGTGAAGAATCAAGCGTGTCCTTTTGTATAACCTGTATCTACTAAGTGTTCATGTGGAAGCCAATTTTTTTTAAGCGAAGCTTTATAGGCTCACTTGTGTCGGGGTCGGCGCACGCGGTGTCACCATCAGCATTGGCTCGAGCGTCGTCGTCTTCTTCCGCAGCTGGCTCATTGGCGCTGTTCGGGTTGCGCTCGTGCTCATGCCACTGCTCCCATGTTCGTCGTCGTCTTCTGCCACAGCTGGTGCCGTTGCCGCTCATCATTCGAGCGTTCACTTCTCTTCTGTTGTCGTAATGGTGAGGCCGTGTTGACGGGGGCATGAGCCATTGCTTAATGGGGTATAAGCCATTCATTGTATTACGTGGCGGACAGGTTTAATTTTGAAGCAATTTCATTTCGAGGAATCGCAAGCGGTAATGGCGCGCGAATGCTGCTAACCACGCCGCCGAGCAAACTCTAGACATCGAATCCAAGCGACATCAGTGACGAGCAGAGAATCATACAACGCAACGGAAGGATAAGTTGAGTGAACGGGAAGAAAAAGTAGAAAGAAAGGGAAGGACAAGTAGTACAAAAGGGAAGGAAAAGTAGTAGGGCCAGGTACACAGAGAACAAGCTTCGCTTACCCCCATTTTCTCTACAGGGGAAGGGCTGGTGATTTTTTGTCACCAAGCACGAAAGGTGGTTCAGGGCCCCGTACGTACTGAGAGTGAGGATCTTGACTATATTATGTATTAACAGCGATGCTGCCGCAAAACCTCGCCAATCTATGACATCAATGCGTTGCTTAGCAACCACCCCGCGGAGCGGCGTGTGCCTCGCCTCCTCTCCGTGCCATGCACATGTTGCCTTGACATCGGACGTTAAGGATAGGGAAAGAGCACGCTCAGGAGAGAAAAAAATGTCGCAGTTTCGCCCGAAAGGCGAAGCATCGATTGCGATAGCAAATTAGTAGAGAGCTATTCGGAGTAGAGATAGTAGTTTTATCGGCTGCATAAACTTGGACACATTGGCTTACTAACTGAATTAACAATCGTGGTGTCAGCGCGCACAAGCAAACATGAATAGATCACACTGAATGACCGCAGCCAACGACTGTCAAAACGCTGGCAGCAAGCGCAGCTTCGCGCGGTCTATCGCTTCAACGGAAACTGAGCCGCGAATGCACAGTGCATACAAAGGTCAGAGCAGTGTGGAGATAAGAGACGGTGCGGGCGACCGGCACCGCCGGGCAAAGGAGAAGTTGTTGGCAGAGGAGAAGCTGCCCCCCCCCCCCCCCTCTTCCCGTTTATTGCTTTCGCGTGGGAGATTGAGTGGCAAGATACGCCTTTGGTGCCGGAGCACAGCGCCGCCCCGCCCCGCCTCCCTCCCTCCCATACCCCCACAGCCTTTCGGGTGACGGCCGCGTTTGCTTTCCACCTTGCGTTCGCTCTCCGTGATAGCGCGCTGGGGAGTTCGCCCTCCGTGATAGCGCGCGTCCCCCGCGCTCTTTCGCTCGGGCATACGGCGCGCGGCGACGATTTTATCGCCCTTGGAATCTATACGGAACCTCACGGCGACGGCGACGCCGACGGCAGAAATCCGGTTGAAGTGTTCATATAATTGCTATCGCAATAAAAGAAAATGCGAGCGAGTTACAGAGAGAAAGAAATTGTAGCAGCACCAACCAGGCAACGCGCAGAGCTGCTGCCGACGACGCCCTCGCTGCCTAGCCGTGCATGCGCCGAAGCAGTAGCGATGACGTCACCTCGCTTTGCCTAGTAACCGCCGGCTCATGTGCGCGCTCATGTGCCCGACACAGACATGGCTCCGCCGAGCGCCCGCCAGCTGCGCGCTACTGCGAATGCGCCGTGACTTCCTCCTAGTGTGTCGTCTGCTGCGCACCACCCGTACACTGTGCATTGCTTTCACCCATTGTGCATGCGCTTGGCCTCGGAGTTTGCCATAAAAGGGCTGCGCCTAGTCGTGTCAACTTCCACTAGATATTGAGCGGCTAGCCTCCAACGCGTGCGGCGTCGGCGAGCAACAGCGTTCTTGGCACTGTGCCAACCCTGGTTAGCGTGCCTGCGTTTAGGGCATGCCAGGAACGCTCTCGCTCGTAGGTGCTGACGCGTCCAGTGCTAGTCACGCGAAATATCGCGGCAGGGAAGGTACCTCCAAAAATTATCGCTCCAGAATACCTTCCCTACATGCGTATTAAAGTTAAACCAAGTTAAGACCTAGCAGCAACTAAGTTAATACCTAGCTGTAGCAGCCAGTAATACTTGAGGATCGACAGTTTTGCTGTGCTTAAGCTTTGCACGACCGAGTGCAAACTTGCATGACATGTTGACCGCTAATCAAGGACAAAGACAGAGAAAGAGAAACACAAAAAAAACGAGACGGGCAGTTTTGTGTTTCTCTTTCTCTTTGTCCTTGGTAAGCGGTCAACATGTCATGCAGTAAACACCAACTAGGCCAAACTCAAGTTCTTCTCGAATGCAAACTAGCCTGTTTTTGCGATAAAGCTTGCAGACTTCCATAGTTTATTGGCTACAATATATAAAAAAGTAAGGCTGCTTGGAATTACATGGTCAAATATATAATTTCATGCTCACAGAGCTCACGATGCCAGATTCCTTAATAAATCGTCACTCGTACAATTCGTGTCCTAATGCATGGAGCGCCAATAAATTTCAGTCACCGTCTTTTGGGTAAACCAGCTTTTCTTTTTGTATATCTGTCCATCTAGTTCAAGTAAATGCTCTGGTTCAAAGAATAATTACAAAGCTTATAACTGATGTCTGATAGTATGCTACCAAGAAAAAAGTTGTTGACCAAGTAAAAAGATTACCCCCTGTTTGTCAATGATATGTTTAACCAGTCTATTGTTAACTGCAGATCGCGGATTATTCAGAAATAAAACTGACAACACACAAATTTAGACACACTTTGCTTATTTAAAGAAATATTTAGGGCTTGATTTTTAATTTAATAAAAAGACCGCGTGTATTCTCAAGGGTGAATCGAAGATCAAAACTGTATTCTTTGCTGTATAAAATAATTGTTGTTGATGTGAATATGCATGGACTTTTAAGCATACGCAACTTTGCTTGCCAATTTTAGGTGAATTGCCTGTTTTCTAACGTATCATAAGTTATTTATTAAAGAGCGACCCTGTTTTAAACATAAAATTCCACTGTATTGACTTCTCAGAGAATGCAAAAAGAAACCACCAATGCCAGAGCAATAACATGTTTTTTTGTGTCTTTTACCGTATTGTACTTTATAATAACTTCAATAACTCCAGTTCCTAAAGCATTAGACCAGTTTTAGTACTTCTATTGCTGAGAGAAATAATGGCAAGCGAGATGGCTTACTGCATTGTTAGCGTTGTCCAAGCCTACTGTAGCAAGATCAATGATGTCGACGTAGTTTAAGTGTTCTAACAAATAAAATAAATAAAAAGAAAATTAATTACTGACGTCGAGATCACAAAAAGTGCTTCGTAAATAGTATTGTCTAATCTTAAAGCCAGAATTTAAATCGATACTTTATTAGCCTACTCCTTGGTTGCCTGTCCGTCGGTGTATTTCTGGCAGATAAAAGCCGGTCGATTCCGCAGGTTGTATATTATCCAGTGGGCTATAACAGAAGGCCATCCCAGCAAAGCTGGCGACGTACTTGGCCAATCTACACACCACGGCACGATATGTGTTCACGAATACGATTTAGTGCGGTTCACGAGCGGGTCGCGCAAGCCGTATATTTTGATGAATCTGAGAACGCTTTTGTATCATAATACTCGGTGTAGCATGGGGACTTACGTTGCTGTCTCACCGTGAGGATTTGGCGTCGTTGTGTTACCGAGTACGTAGAGCAGGTCTGTAGGTACTGTAGGTACTGTAGGTACTGGAGGTATATACTTCGGTCACAAAGCTCGGGTGCGGAGAGCGAACGAAACGATACTTGCAAAGAAAAAGAATACTTTGTATAATAGACTCAGCAGCAGGTCTCTGTGATTTGGTTGCTAGCGTTTAAGGTATGCCACGCAAGAAAACATGGCGAGTCTTAAAATGTGCACCGCTGTGTTTCAAGCTCTTTACACACGTAAACTTCTGCTCAAAGTGGTTTCATTACCTTTCGTACTAGCTTGCGTTTAGCCGCTGCATCCAAATCGCATTCCTTGAGTTCATGTACTTGCATTGAAGCAGATTGCGTAAACAATTGTAAACAAGGGAATACGATCCAGTTAAAGCCGTTATGTGTCATGTATAACATCCATTTCATTACTGCTTTTGTGTAGATTCCGGGAAGTGCTTTCCAATTTGCAGTAATTTGCTTGAAGACGTTCACTGGCTTGCAGAAGTCATTTTTGCAATAACTACATTAATATATACCATTATCAGGGTCTGTCACTATTTTCAAGGGCACTTAACTTGCAGATTTTGCTCACCGCACACTCAAGTTCTCACAGATCCCGGGTCACTAAATTTAGAAAGAGCCATCTCAAGACAATCACCTGAGGAAAGTGATCGTTTGATTGTTTTCTCGCCTGCTGTTACACCAATGACAGATAATAAAAATCAAGTCATCTGCGCATTTTTAGTTGGAAAATGTGGGTTGCGTCACAGCCGTGTATAAGGTTATTAATTTTGATAGCATGAAAGAAAAATATGGAGTGCTCTGATGGAGCACTGTCAATTAATTCTTAGATTTGATGATGCATTATAGGGGAAACAGTATCGGAAAAGTTTTTATGGTAAGAACTACACGCTGTCAATGCGACAGCTCCTAGTACCCGAAATCACAAGAACAATAAATGCCTCGTCAGGCCATTATATCTATATTGTTGTGGATGAGATGGGTTTATTTACAAGATGATAGAGGGGGCGTAGAGACGGGATCGCAGGCAGTCGGGCATTCTCTAACACACGCGCAGTTCTTCTATCTCCTCTTCTTCGGCTCCACCGCCCAGCGCCAACATCTTCCTCCGGCGCAGACGAAGCTCGCCGAGCGAGTTAAGGAACCACATGGTTGGTACCGCTTGATTCCGGAACCCCTATGATGGTAGGGCTTCAGGCGGGCCACATGAACCACTTGTGTCTTCCACGACCGGCGATTACTGGAGGTCAGTTTTGCTATACGTAGTTGACGTCACTTAATCGGTTTAGTATCACGAATGGACCGCTGTACGTGAGACAAACTTGCGATACAAGCCTTTCTTCTGTAGAGGTGTCCACAGTAAAACGTGATCGCCTGGAGCGAAAGTGACAGGTATATGCCGGGGCGTCATAGCGTGCCTTGGTTGAAACTGCGAAGAAGTGTTCGTAGTCGAGCAAGCCGGCGTGCTTCTTCGGCACGACACAATGTTTCTGCAATGGATGTGTCTCGTTGAGTGTGAATGGCAAAATTGTGTCCAAGAAACTTTAGGGACTGCGAGCATACAGCAGATAGAAAGGCACATACCCGGTTACTTCGTGCTTGGCTCTATTGTATGCGTACGTGATGAAGGGCAGCACGGCATCCCAATTCTTGTGATCAGCCGAGACGTACAATGACAACATGTTGGTAAGAGTATGATTTGTGCGTTCGGTGAGGCCATTTGTTTGTGGGTGGTATGGCGTTGAATGGCGATAAGTAGAACCGCAAAGGCGCAGAAATCTTCAACAACGTCGGCTGTGAATGCCGTCCACGGTCACTTATCACAACACGTGGAGCGCCGTGACGCAGAATGACAGAATGAAGGAGAAAGCACGACACATCGGCGGCAGTGGCAGAGGTAAGCGCCGCAGTCTCAGTATAGCGCGTCAAGTAGTCGACGCACAACAATATCCAGCGACGGCCAGTAGAGCTCTTGGGAAAGGGGCCCAGCAAGTCTATACCAAACTTTTTCAAAGGGTAAAGCAGGAGGTTTCACAGGTTTTCAATAAGCCTGCAGGAGGCGTCGCCGGCTTCTTATGACATTGGCAACCTGGACAACTGGCAACGTATTGTCTTGTGCTCTTCCATAGCTTCGGCCAATAAAAGCGCTGGCGTAATCGATGAAGCGTGCGGGCAAAGCCCAGGTGGACCCGATGTGATATCGTCATGCATAGCGCGAAGAATCGCAGTACGCAGGCATTCGGGAACGACTAGGAGCAACGAAGCGCCGTCAGCAGAGTAATTCTTTTGTAAAGCAGGCCGTCACACAGCGTGAACGCTGTGGTTGACCTGACGTGCGGGCAGCCTCCAATGGGTATTAGTGTAGGATCTCGACGTTGTTCACATTAAAGGTACCAACGTCAGGAAACTCGGCAATGCTGGCAAGATAGTTGTCGAGTCGTCGTCGTTAGCGTTGGAGTGTGGCGACGGGAGACGAGACAAGCAGTCGGCATCGGTATGACACGACCGCTCTTGTAGGCGACAGAAAAGTTGTACTCCTGAAGGCGCAACGCCCAGCGTGCCAGCCGTCCAGAAGGATCCGCAGTCCAACAGCCAGCAAAGGGAATGATGGTCCGTCACTATCTGGAAATGGCGACCGTACAGATATGGCCGAAACTTCTGGATGGCGAAGACTACTGCCAGGCATTCCAATTCGGTGACAGTGTAATTTCGCTCCGCTCTCGTCAGTGTCCGACTTGCGTATGCAACGACGTGCTGGCACCCATGGTGAGTTGAAAGAGGAGGCGCCAACGCCACACGGCTAGCATCAGTGTGTAGCTCAGTCATGGCCTCGGGATCGAAAGGCGCAAGACTGCCCAGAGGTGAGTAAGTACTTCAGCTGACGGAACGCGTCTCGCACTCTGTAGTCCATACGTACGGAATGTCTTTGTGAAGGAGGCACGTGATGGTGGTGAGCAAGTTGGGCGAAGTTCTGAATAAACGGCGGAAATACGAACAAAGGCCCAGAAAAACTTCGGAGGTCTTTCGCTGTTTCGTTGGTGTGAAATCGCGCACTGAAGCAGTCTTGTCAGGGTCAGGTCGTATACCATCTTGTCGACGAGAAAAACCGAGAACGAGAGTCTGGCGCTCACCGAAGTGACACTTCTTTGAGTTTAAAACCAATCCTGCGTTTTGTATGCGGTCCAGTATGACGCCAAGTCGCTGATTGTGCTCCTCGAGTGTTTTTCCAAAATTATTACATCATCGAGATAGCACATGCAGATCTCCCATTTTAATCCGCGTAGCACTTGTCCATAAACCTTCAAAAGTTCCTGCGCGTTGCCTAAACGAAAGGCATGACATTAACTCGAAGAGTCCATCAGGGGTCACAAAGGCAGTTTTTCCTTATCAGTCGGG